>NW_027637832.1:55000-185888 GCF_951216825.1 Electrona antarctica | reverse complement strand
CTCTAATGCTCTGATCCATAGCTCTAATGGTCTGGTCCATAGCTCTAATGCTCTGGTCCATAGCTCTAATGCTCTGGACCATAGCTCTAATGCTCTGGTCCATAGCTCTAATGCTCTGGTCCATAGCTCTAATGCTCTGGTCCATAGCTCTAATGCTCTGATCCATAGCTCTAATGCTCTGGTCCATAGCTCTAATGCTCTGGTCCATAGCTCTAATGCTCTGATCCATAGCTCTAATGCTCTGGACCATAGCTCTAATGCTCTGGACCATAGCTCTAATGATCTGGTCCATAGCTCTAATGCTCTGGACCATAGCTCTAATGCTACTGGTCCATAGCTCTAATGCTCTGGTCCATAGCTCTAATGCTCTGGACCATAGCTCTAATGCTCTGGACCATAGCTCTAATGCTCTGATCCATAGCTCTAATGCTCTGGTCCATAGCTCTAATGCTCTGGTCCATAGCTCTAATGCTCTGGTCCATAGCTCTAATGCTCTGATCCATAGCTCTAATGGTCTGGTCCATAGCTCTAATGCTCTGATCCATAGCTCTAATGGTCTGGTCCATAGCTCTAATGCTCTGGTCCATAGCTCTAATGCTCTGGACCATAGCTCTAATGCTCTGGTCCATAGCTCTAATGCTCTGGTCCATAGCTCTAATGCTCTGGTCCATAGCTCTAATGCTCTGATCCATAGCTCTAATGCTCTGGTCCATAGCTCTAATGCTCTGGTCCATAGCTCTAATGCTCTGATCCGTAGCTCTAATGGTCTGGTCCATAGCTCTAATGCATTGCATTTAGAGCTATGTTACTGTCAACTTCCGCCGCTCGCATGAATGCAGACCAGCCTCCTTTAGCGTAAATAAAAATAACGTTTTTGCTACTCACCAAAACAAAAGATGGGTTGTGTCATTAGAAAGCCTACTTTCCTTAGTGGGAGCACTCCCCCCCCCCCCCCCCCCCCCCCCCCCCCCCACCACCACTCTGAGCCCCCCCCCCCCCACCCCCCACCCCCACCACCACCACACGTATAAACGGTACTTTTTGGCCAAAAGGGGATTTTGTTTCCACCGACCTTTAGTTACTCCACTGCTCCTTCTACCGATATTGCCCAGAAAAAAGCCTCATAGAGAATATTGTTCCTCCGGTGAAAGAAAATCCCTTTCTGTCCAAAAAGTACCTTTTATACGTGTGGTGGTGGGGTTCTTTTTTATTTACGCTAAAGACGAGAGGCTGGCCTGCATTCATGCGAGCGGCGGAAGTTGAGAGTAACATAGCTCTAAATGCAACGCATTAGAGCTATGGATCAGAGCATTAGAGCTATGGAACAGAGCATTAGAGCTATGGACCAGAGCATTAGAGCTATGGATCAGAGCATTAGAGCTATGGACCAGAGCATTAGAGCTATGGACCAGAGCATTAGAGCTATGGACCAGAGCATTAGAGCTATGGACCAGAGCATTAGAGCTATGGACCAGAGCATTAGAGCTATGGACCAGTAGCATTAGAGCTATGGATCAGAGCATTAGAGCTATGGACCAGTAGCATTAGAGCTATGGACCAGACCATTAGAGCTATGGATCAGAGCATTAGAGCTATGGATCAGAGCATTAGAGCTATGGACCAGAGCATTAGAGCTATGGACCAGTAGCATTAGAGCTATGGACCAGAGCATTAGAGCTATGGACCAGAGCATTAGAGCTATGGACCAGAGCATTAGAGCTATGGACCAGTAGCATTAGAGCTATGGATCAGAGCATTAGAGCTATGGACCAGTAGCATTAGAGCTATGGACCAGACCATTCGAGCTATGGTCCAGAGCATTAGAGCTATGGACCAGAGCATTAGAGCTATGGACCAGAGCATTAGAGCTATGGTCCAGAGCATTAGAGCTATGGTCCAGAGCATTAGAGCTATGGACCAGAGCATTAGAGCTATGGAATCAGAGCATTAGAGCTATGGACCAGAGCATTAGAGCTATGGACCAGAGCTAACAAATAATATGCTTATTTGAATTCCTGAATAAAGTCTCTACAAATTCAACTCCTCCAGATGGTACAGCCCCCCCCCCCCCCCCCCCCTGGCTCCTCCAGATGGTACAGACCCCCCCATGGCTCCTCCAGATGGTACAGACCCCCCCCTGGCTCCTCCAGATGGTACAGACCCCCCCCCTGGCTCCTCCAGATGGTACAGACCCCCCCCCCCCCCCCTGGCTCCTCCAGATGGTACAGACCCCCCCCCCCCTGGCTCCTCCAGATGGTACAGACCCCCCCCCCCCCCCCTGGCTCCTCCTGATGGTACAGACCCCCCCCCCCCCTGGCTCCTCCAGATGGTACAGACCCCCCCCCTGGCTCCTCCAGATGGTACAGACCCCCCCCCCCCTGGCTCCTCCAGATGGCACAGACCCCCCCCCCCCCCCCGGCTCCTCCTGATGGTACAGACCCCCCCCCCCCCCTGGCTCCTCCAGATGGTACAGACCCCCCCCCCCCCCCTGGCTCCTCCAGATGGTACAGACCCCCCCCCCCCCATGGCTCCTCCAGATGGTACAGACCCCCCCCCCCCCCCCCCATGGCTCCTCCAGATGGTACAGACCCCCCCCTGGCTCCTCCAGATGGTACAGACCCCCCCCTGGCTCCTCCAGATGGTACAGACCCCCCCCCCCCCCCCCCCTGGCTCCTCCAGATGGTACAGACCCCCCCCCCCCCCTGGCTCCTCCAGATGGTACAGACCCCCCCCCCCCCCCCCTGGCTCCTCCTTATGGTACAGACCCCCCCCCCCCCCTGGCTCCTCCAGATGGTACAGACCCCCCCCCTGGCTCCTCCAGATGGTACAGACCCCCCCCCCCCTGGCTCCTCCAGATGGCACAGACCCCCCCCCCCCCCCCCCGGCTCCTCCTGATGGTACAGACCCCCCCCCCCCCCCCTGGCTCCTCCAGATGGTACAGACCCCCCCCCCCCCCCTGGCTCCTCCAGATGGCACAGACCCCCCCCCCCTGGCTCCTCCAGATGGCACAGACCCCCCCCCCCCCCCCCCCCTGGCTCCTCCAGATGGCACAGACCCCCCCCCCCCCCCCCCCCCTGGCTCCTCCAGATGGTACAGACCCCCCCCCCCCCCCTGGCTCCTCCAGATGGTACAGACCCCCCCCCCCCCCTGGCTCCTCCAGATGGTACAGATCCCCCCCCCCCCCCTGGCTCCTCCAGATGGTACAGACCCCCCCCCCCCCCCCCCCCCCCCTGGCTCCTCCAGATGGTTACATGGACCCTAACGGCCGGGTCCATTTGGTTCCATTTGTACACTCTCAAGAGTTACACACACACACACACACACACACACACACACACACACACACACACACACACACACACACACACACACACACACACACATCCTTTATATACTCTATGGTTTGGATCCATTCACTCTGACGGACGGACATCCGGTCGGCAAACGGAAACGGAAACTGCTTCCCGTGGATCCTAGTCAGTGGGCGGAGCTTCACACCGGATGTGCGTGTCAGGTTTAAATGAGTCTGGTTTGGTTTGTGTTTGTTCAGAATCAGATGCTCCACAGCTGCAGGTAATTAATTAATTAACACGTGTTTGATTTAGATTTGAATTAATACTTAACTCTGTTGTTGTTGTTTATGCATCTGTTAAAATATTTATTAGGACTGTGAATGGACAACAATATGTTTATTAGGACTGTGAATGGACAACAATGTGTTTATTAGGACTGTGAATGGACAACAATGTGTTTATTAGGACTGTGAATGGACAACAATGTGTTTATTAGGACTGTGAATGGGTTAGGGTTAGGGTTAGGGTTAGGGTGGAATGGACAACAATGTGTTTATTAGGACTGTGAATGGGTTAGGGTTAGGGTGGAATGGACAACAATGTGTTTATTAGGACTGTGAATGGGTTAGGGTTAGGGTTAGGGTGGAATGGACAACAATATGTTTATTAGGACTGTGAATGGGTTAGGGTTAGGGTTAGGGTGGAATGGACAACAATGTGTTTATTAGGACTGTGAATGGACAACAATGTGTTTATTAGGACTGTGAATGGACAACAATGTGTTTATTAGGACTGTGAATGGACAACAATGTGTTTATTAGGACTGTGAATGGACAACAATGTGTTTATTAGGACTGTGAATGGACAACAATGTGTGGAATGTTGTTCTCTTTAAGGTCCATTATTTATTCAGCGTTTGAGCCACGTAGGCCCCCATTTGATTATCTTGTCGTATTAGATTGTGTCCACAATTCTATCCTGTATTGATGTTGGTACCATTAGGAGAGATAACATGATGTTGGTACCATTAGGAGAGATAACATGGTGTCGGTACCATTAGGAGAGATAACATGGTGTCGGTACCATTAGGAGAGATAACATGGTGTCGGTACCATTAGGAGAGATAACATGATGTCGGTACCATTAGGAGAGATAACATGATGTCGGTACCATTAGGAGAGATAACATGATGTCGGTACCATTAGGAGAGATAACATGGTGTCGGTACCATTAGGAGAGATAACATGATGTCGGTACCATTAGGAGAGATAACATGGTGTTGGTACCATTAGGAGAGATAACATGATGTCGGTACCATTAGGAGAGATAACATGGTGTTGGTACCATTAGGAGAGATAACATGGTGTTGGTACCATTAGGAGAGATACCATGGTGTTGGTAATGGTACCATTAGGAGAGATAACATGGTGTTGGTACCATTAGGAGAGATAACATGGTGTTGGTACCATTAGGAGAGATAACATGGTGTTGGTACCATTAGGAGAGATAACATGGTGTTGGTACCATTAGGAGAGATAACATAGTGTTGGTAATGGTACCATTAGGAGAGATAACATGGTGTTGGTACCATTAGGAGAGATAACATGGTGTTGGTACCATTAGGAGAGATAACATGGTGTTGGTACCATTAGGAGAGATTACATGGTGTTGGTACCATTAGGAGAGATTACATGGTGTTGGTACCATTAGGAGAGATAACATGATGTTGGTACCATTAGGAGAGATTGACTATTGTAATTCGCTCCTTACTGGCCTACCGGCATGTGCACTTAAGCCTCTCCAACTGATCCAAAATGCCGCAGCTCGTCTGGTCTTCAACCAGCCAAAATTCTCACATGTCTCCCCCCTGCTCCGCTCCCTGCACTGGCTCCCAGTCGCTGCCCGCACAGAATACAAAACTCTGATGCTGGCATTCAAAGCAAGCAAAGGTATGGCTCCCCCATATCTTGCAAGCATGATTGAACCCTACAAACCATCCCGCGCACTCAGATCAGCCAACACAGGAAAGCTGGAAGTACCCTCACTAAAAACGCCGGGACAACGCTCCACACGTCCCAAACTCTTCTCCCTTCTGGCCCCAAAACTGTGGAATGCACTCCCCGTTGCAATCAGAACTGCAGCATCACTCCCAATCTTCCGCCGTAGTCTGAAGACCCACCTTTTCAGACTCCATCATGGCCCATAGCACTTATCCTACCCCCTTAGATAGCACTTTTTAGACTTAGATAGCATTTGAAACAGACTTATAGCATGTCATGTAGACAGCACAATAATTGCATTGTATGTAGTCATAGCACATCATAGTACATATGTATAGCATAGTATAGTATATATGTATAGTTAATATGTATAGTGTCATTATATAGATATGTTCTAGTTACGTTCTTAGCTTACGCATGTTTCTTGATAAATGCATTTTATATATGTGATGTATTCCCATACTTTTGTTCTTGCCTAATGTAAGTCGCTCTGGATTAAGAGCGTCTGCTAAATGCCTAAATTGTAAATTGTAATTGTAATTGATTACATGGTGTTGGTACCATTAGGAGAGATAACATGGTGTTGGTACCATTAGGAGAGATAACATGGTGTTGGTACCATTAGGAGAGATGACATGATGTCGGTACCATTAGAAGAGATAACATGATGTCGGTACCATTAGGAGAGATAACATGATGTTGGTACCATTAGGAGAGATAACATGATGTCGGTACCATTAGGAGAGATAACATGATGTCGGTACCATTAGGAGAGATAACATGATGTCGGTACCATTAGGATAGATAACATGATGTCGGTACCATTAGGAGAGATAACATGGTGTCGGTACCATTAGGAGAGATAACATGATGTCGGTACCATTAGGAGAGATAACATGATGTCGGTACCATTAGGAGAGATAACATGATGTCGGTACCATTAGGATAGATAACATGATGTCGGTACCATTAGGAGAGATAACATGGTGTCGGTACCATTAGGAGAGATAACATGGTGTCGGTACCATTAGGAGAGATAACATGATGTCGGTACCATTAGGAGAGATACCATGATGTTGGTACCATTAGGAGAGATAACATGATGTCGGTACCATTAGGAGAGATAACATGATGTCGGTACCATTAGGAGAGATAACATGATGTCGGTACCATTAGGATAGATAACATGATGTCGGTACCATTAGGAGAGATAACATGGTGTCGGTACCATTAGGAGAGATAACATGGTGTCGGTACCATTAGGAGAGATAACATGGTGTCGGTACCATTAGGAGAGATAACATGGTGTCGGTACCATTAGGAGAGATAACATGGTGTCGGTACCATTAGGAGAGATAACATGGTGTCAGGACCATTAGGAGAGATAACATGATGTCGGTACCATTAGGAGAGATAACATGATGCCGGTACGATTAGGAGAGATAACATGGTGCCGGTACCATTAGGAGAGCTAACATGGTGTCGGTACCATTAGGAGAGATAACATGGTGTCGGTACCATTAGGAGAGATAACATGATGTTGGTACCATTACTAGAGATAACATGATGTCGGTACCATTAGGAGAGATAACATGATGTTGGTACCATTAGGATAGATAACATGATGTCGGTACCATTAGGAGAGATAACATGATGTTGGTTAACCTGACTCCGCCAGATGGGGCAGCAGAGAGTACACTGGGTTCCCCCCTCCTGCTCCCATCTGGGAACTCTCAGGCAGACTTGATGCCCGGCCACAAAACGGCCTGGCCAATCAGCAGCAGCTAGAGGCGGGATAGCTGCTGCTGATTGGCCAGGCCGTTTTGTGGCCGGTCACTGAGCTCTGAGGTCAGCTGGTCACTGAGCTCTCATTGACTCCAGTGCATTCTACGGAACTTCCGGGTGCAGTTTGGCTCCCAGGGTGCGACGAATCTGCCGTCTGGAATTGCGTGATAGCAAAAATGACATTGGTGACTTTACCTCCATTTAATATACCTTGGTTTTTAGCTAGGACAAATCAAGAGGAATGTGCACGGAGGTGTGTAAACAGGAAGAGGAAGTGTTCCAGCAGAGGTGCTAGAGGTGCATGAGAGTTGCTGACCCTGAACTGAAATAATAAAAAGGATATCAAAAAAAGAGAATAGTACAATGTTTTTTTTGTTTTTATTTTAAAAAGTAAATCAATTTCATAGCTGTGTGGAAAAGATGTTGTGTATAACAGACTGAAAGTCTGTAGTAAATTTACTAAATGTTAATGTTTTTGTATATTTTCCTTTAGTGGATTTTGTTATGTTCTTTTGATGCTCGCTTTGATTGTAGTATTTTTGTGAAATGACAAAGGAACATGGATACTGTTCATTCAAGTGCTGTGGATGATATAACACATTTGAAAAAACTGCTGTTTAAATCACAAGTTATGAGCTTTCTATCTAGCACCTCCTGGTGGATGGAAATGAAGCTCCACCCACGCGGCATCCTGTCCTGTCCTGTCTGTCTGTCTGTCTGTCTGTCTGTCTGTCTGTCTGTCTGTCTGTCTGTCTGTCTGTCTGTCTGTCTGTCTGTCTGTCTGTCTGTCTGTCTGTCTGTCTGTCTGTCTGTCTGTCTGTCTGTCTGTCTGTCTGTCTGTCTGTCTGCCTGCCTGCCTGCCTGCCTGCCTGCCTGCCTGCCTGCCTGTCTGTGTGAAGTGACTTTACTGCTGAAATATAATGACTGTGATTTGCTTTTGGAACCTGTCAATGACAACAAAACTAAAACTAAGGCACTGGTTGTTGTACTTCTGGTTTACCGGAATGGGGTTCAACTCCCTGCAGTGCTCTGCTCAATGTGTTGTATTTACATGGTTGATTCTCTGCTCAATGTGTTGTATTTACATGGTTGATTCTCTGCTCAATGTGTTGTATTTACATGGTTTATTCTCTGCTCAAAGTGTTGTATTTACATGGTTTATTCTCTGCTCAATGTGTTGTATTTACATGGTTTATTCTCTTCTCAATGTGTTGTATTTACATGGTTTATTCTCTGCTCAATGTGTTGTATTTGCATGGTTTATTCTCTGCTCAATGTGTTGTATTTGCATGGTTTATTCTCTGCTCAATGTGTTGTATTTGCATGGTTTATTCTCTGCTCAATGTGTTGTATTTACATGGTTTATTCTCTGCTCAATGTGTTGTATTTGCATGGTTTATTCTCTGCTCAATGTGTTGTATTTGCATGGTTTATATTCTGCTCAATGTGTTGTATTTGCATGGTTTATTCTCTTCTCAATGTGTTGTATTTACATGGTTTATTCTCTGCTCAATGTGTTGTATTTACATGGTTTATTCTCTGCTCAATGTGTTGTATTTACATGGTTTATTCTCTGCTCAATGTGTTGTATTTACATGGTTTATTCTCTGCTCAATGTGTTGTATTTACATGGTTTATTCTCTGCTCAATGTGTTGTATTTACATAGTTTATTCTCTGCTCAATGTGTTGTATTTACATGGTTTATTCTCTGCTCAATGTGTTGTATTTACATGGTTTATTCTCTGCTCAATGTGTTGTATTGCATGGTTTATTCTCTGCTCAATGTGTTGTATTTACATGGTTTATATTCTGCTCAATGTGTTGTATTTGCATGGTTTATATTCTGCTCAATGTGTTGTATTTGCATGGTTTATATTCTGCTCAATGTGTTGTATTTGCATGGTTTATATTCTGCTCAATGTGTTGTATTTGCATGGTTTATATTCTGCTCAATGTGTTGTATTTGCATGGTTTATATTCTGCTCAATGTGTTGTATTTGCATGGTTTATATTCTGCTCAATGTGTTGTATTTACATGGTTTATTCTCTGCTCAATGTGTTGTATTTACATGGTTTATTCTCTGCTCAATGTGTTGTATTTACATGGTTTATTCTCTGCTCAATGTGTTGTATTTACATGGTTTATTCTCTGCTCAATGTGTTGTATTTACATGGTTTATATTCTGCTCAATGTGTTGTATTTGCATGGTTTATATTCTGCTCAATGTGTTGTATTTACATGGTTTATTCTCTGCTCAATGTGTTGTATTTACATGGTTTATTCTCTGCTCAATGTGTTGTATTTACATGGTTTATTCTCAGCTCAATGTGTTGTATTTACATGGTTTATTCTCTGCTCAATTTGTTGTATTTACATGGTTTATTCTCTGCTCAATGTGTTGTATTTACATGGTTTTTTCTGCTCTTGTTGCCTTTTCCCAGGTTTTTTACTGTGTTTGTACCTACAAAAGCGTGACGGAAAAGCGTGACGAAAAAGCGTGACGGAAAAGCGTGAAAAACGAGATTCTATGCCCTCCGATACCATGGACTATAGCCTTCCGCTTCTCCGAAATCGTGAAAAACGACATACTATAGTGTGCGGTCCGAGACCATGGACTATAGCCTGTCGCTTTTCTGTGATTTTCACCTTTTTTCAAATCCTCACCAATGATGAAGAATCGCGCACTAAAGCGCACCCTCAATGACCTTGACCAGTATAAATTACCTTGACCTGTATAAATGACCTTCATAAGACTAGTAAATGACCTTCACCAGTATAAATGACCTTGAACAGTATAAATGACCTTGACCCGTATAAACGACCTTGACCAGTATAAATTACCTTCATAAGACTAGTAAATTACCTTCACCAGAAAAATGACCTCCGAAATGGTGAAAAACAACATACTATATAGTATGCCCTCCGACACCATGGACTATAGCCTTTCGCTTTTGCGACCAGTATAAATTACCTTGACCAGTATAAATGACCTTGAACAGTATAAATGACCGTGACTTTTTTTTCCGAATCCTCAACAATGATGAAGAATCGCGCACTAAAGCGCACCCTCAATGACCTTGACCAGTATAAATGAACTTGACCAGTATAAATGACCTTCATAAAACTAATAAATGACCTTCACCAGAAAAATGACCTCCGAAATCGTGAAAAACGACATCCTATAGTATGCCCTTCGACACCATGGATTATAGCCTTTCGCTTTTGCGTGATTTTCACCTTTTTACAAATCCTCCGAAATCGTGAAAAACGACATACTATAGTATGCCCTCCGACACCATGGAATATAGCCTTTCGCTTTTGCGTGATTTTCACCTTTTTACAAATCCTCCGAAATCGTGAAAAACGACATACTATAGTATGCCCTCCGACACCATGGACTATAGCCTTTCGCTTTTGCGTGATTTTCACCTTTTTACAAATCCTCCGAAATCGTGACCATGGACAGTATAAATTACCTTGACTTTTTTTCGAATCCTCAACAACAACAATGTGCTCCGAGACCATGGACTATAGCCTGTCGCTTTTCAGTGATTTTCACCTTTTTTTCAAATCCTCCGAAAACCGTGAAAAATGCCACCCTGTAGCATGTGCTCTGAGACCATGGACTATAGCCTGTCGCTTTTCAGTGATTTTCACCTTTTTTTCAAATCCTCCGAAACCGTGAAAAATGCCACCCTGTAGCATGTGCTCCGAGACCATGGACTATAGCCTGTCGCTTTTCAGTGATTTTCACCTTTTTTTCAAATCCTCCGAAACCGTGAAAAATGGCACCCTGTAGCATGTGCTCCGAGACCATGGACTATAGCATGTCGCTTTTCAGTGATTTTCACATTTTTTCAAATCCTCCGAAACCGTGAAAAATGCCACCCTGTAGCATGTGCTCCGAGACCATGGACTATAGCCTGTCGCTTTTCCACGATTTCACCTTTTTTCAAATCCTCAACAATGATGAAGAATCGCGCACTATAGCGCGCCGCTCAATGACCTTGACCAATATCAATGACCTTGAGCAGTATAAATGACCTTCATAAGACTAGTAAATTACCTTGACCAGTATAAATGACCTTGACCAGTATAAATGACCTTCATAAGACTAGTAAATTACCTTGACCAGTATAAATGACCTTGACTAGTATGCGGTCCGTGACCATGGACTATAGCCTGTCGCTTTTCAGTGATTTTCACCTTTTTTTTCAAATCCTCCGAAACCGTGAAAAATGCCACCCTGTAGCATGTGCTCCGAGACCATGGACTATAGCCTGTCACTTTTCAGTGATTTTCACCTTTTTTTCAAATCCTCCGAAACCGTGAAAAATGGCACCCTATAGCATGTGCTCCGAGACCATGGACTATAGCCTGTCGCTTTTCAGTGATTTTCACCTTTTTTTCAAATCCTTCGAAACAGTGAAAAATGCCACCCTGTAGCATGTGCTCCGAGACCATGGACTATAGCCTGTCGCTTTTCAGTGATTTTCACCTTTTTCTCAAATCCTCCGAAACCGTGAAAAATACCACCCTGTAGCATGTGCTCCGAGACCATACACTATAGCCTGTCACTTTTCAGTGATTTTCACCTTTTTTTCAAATCCTCCAAAAACCGTGAAAAATGCCACCCTGTAGCATGTGCTCCGAGACCATGGACTATAGCCTGTCGCTTTTCAGTGATTTTCATAGCATGTGCTCCGAGACCATGGACTATAGCCTGTCGCTTTTCAGTGATTTTCACCTTTTTTTCAAATCCTCCGAAACCGTGAAAAATGGCACCCTGTAGCATGTGCTCCGAGACCATGGACTATAGCCTGTCGCTTTTCAGTGATTTTCACCTTTTTTTCAAATCCTCAGAAACAGTGAAAAATGCCACCCTGTAGCATGTGCTCCGAGACCATGGACTATAGCCTGTCGCTTTTCAGTGATTTTCACCTTTTTTTCAAATCCTCCGAAAACCGTGAAAAATGCCACCCTGTAGCATGTGCTCCGAGACCATGGACTATAGCCTGTCGCTTTTCAGTGATTTTCACCTTTTTTTCAAATCCTCCGAAACCGTGAAAAATGGCACCCTATAGCATGTGCTCCGAGACCATGGACTATAGCCTGTCGCTTTTCAGTGATTTTCACCTTTTTTTCAAATCCTCCGAAACAGTGAAAAATGCCACCCTATAGCATGTGCTCCGAGACCATGGACTATAGCCTGTCGCTTTTCAGTGATTTTCACCTTTTTTTCAAATCCTCTGAAACCGTGAAAAATGCCACCCTGTAGCATGTGCTCCGAGACCATGGACTATAGCCTGTCGCTTTTTAGTGATTTTCACCTTTTTTTCAAATCCTCCGAAACCGTGAAAAATGGCACCCTATAGCATGTGCTCCGAGACCATGGACTATAGCCTGTCGCTTTTCAGTGATTTTCACCTTTTTTTCAAATCCTCCGAAACAGTGAAAAATGCCACCCTATAGCATGTGCTCCGAGACCATGGACTATAGCCTGTCGCTTTTCAGTGATTTTCACCTTTTTTTCAAATCCTCCGAAACCGTGAAAAATGCCACCCTGTAGCATGTGCTCCGAGACCATGGACTATAGCCTGTCGCTTTTTAGTGATTTTCACCTTTTTTTCAAATCCTCCGAAACCGTGAAAAATGGCACCCTGTAGCATGTGCTCCGAGACCATGGACTATAGCATGTCGCTTTTCAGTGATTTTCACATTTTTTCAAATCCTCCGAAACCGTGAAAAATGCCACCCTGTAGCATGTGCTCCGAGACCATGGACTATAGCCTGTCGCTTTTCCACGATTTCACCTTTTTTCAAATCCTCAACAATGATGAAGAATCACGCACTATAGCGCGCCGCTCAATGACCTTGACCAATATCAATGACCTTGAGCAGTATAAATGACCTTCATAAGACTAAAAATTACCTTGACCAGTATGAATGACCTTGACCAGTATAAATGACCTTGACCAGTATAAATGACCTTCATAAGACTAGTAAATTACCTTGACCAGTATACATGACCTTGACTAGTATGCGGTCCGTGACCATGGACTATAGCCTGTCGCTTTTCAGTGATTTTCACGTTTTTTTTCAAATCCTCCGAAACCGTGAAAAATGCCACCCTGTAGCATGTGCTCCGAGACCATGGACTATAGCCTGTCGCTTTTTAGTGATTTTCACCTTTTTTTCAAATCCTCCGAAACCGTGAAAAATGTCACCCTGTAGCATGTGCTCCGAGACCATGGACTATAGCCTGTCGCTTTTCAGTGATTTTCACCTTTTTTTCAAATCCTCCGAAACCGTGAAAAATGGCACCCTGTAGCATGTGCTCCGAGACCATGGACTATAGCATGTCGCTTTTCAGTGATTTTCACATTTTTTCAAATCCTCCGAAACCGTGAAAAATGCCACCCTGTAGCATGTGCTCCGAGACCATGGACTATAGCCTGTCGCTTTTCCACGATTTCACCTTTTTTCAAATCCTCAACAATGATGAAGAATCGCGCACTATAGCGCGCCGCTCAATGACCTTGACCAATATCAATGACCTTGAGCAGTATAAATGACCTTCATAAGACTAGTAAATTACCTTGACCAGTATAAATGACCTTGACCAGTATAAATGACCTTCATAAGACTAGTAAATTACCTTGACCAGTATAAATGACCTTGACTAGTATGCGGTCCGTGACCATGGACTATAGCCTGTCGCTTTTCAGTGATTTTCACCTTTTTTTTCAAATCCTCCGAAACCGTGAAAAATGCCACCCTGTAGCATGTGCTCCGAGACCATGGACTATAGCCTGTCACTTTTCAGTGATTTTCACCTTTTTTTCAAATCCTCCGAAACCGTGAAAAATGGCACCCTATAGCATGTGCTCCGAGACCATGGACTATAGCCTGTCGCTTTTCAGTGATTTTCACCTTTTTTTCAAATCCTTCGAAACAGTGAAAAATGCCACCCTGTAGCATGTGCTCCGAGACCATGGACTATAGCCTGTCGCTTTTCAGTGATTTTCACCTTTTTCTCAAATCCTCCGAAACCGTGAAAAATACCACCCTGTAGCATGTGCTCCGAGACCATACACTATAGCCTGTCACTTTTCAGTGATTTTCACCTTTTTTTCAAATCCTCCAAAAACCGTGAAAAATGCCACCCTGTAGCATGTGCTCCGAGACCATGGACTATAGCCTGTCGCTTTTCAGTGATTTTCATAGCATGTGCTCCGAGACCATGGACTATAGCCTGTCGCTTTTCAGTGATTTTCACCTTTTTTTCAAATCCTCAGAAACAGTGAAAAATGCCACCCTGTAGCATGTGCTCCGAGACCATGGACTATAGCCTGTCGCTTTTCAGTGATTTTCACCTTTTATTCAAATCCTCCGAAAACCGTGAAAAATGCCACCCTGTAGCATGTGCTCCGAGACCATGGACTATAGCCTGTCGCTTTTCAGTGATTTTCACCTTTTTTTCAAATCCTCCGAAACCGTGAAAAATGGCACCCTATAGCATGTGCTCCGAGACCATGGACTATAGCCTGTCGCTTTTCAGTGATTTTCACCTTTTTTTCAAATCCTCCGAAACAGTGAAAAATGCCACCCTATAGCATGTGCTCCGAGACCATGGACTATAGCCTGTCGCTTTTCAGTGATTTTCACCTTTTTTTCAAATCCTCTGAAACCGTGAAAAATGCCACCCTGTAGCATGTGCTCCGAGACCATGGACTATAGCCTGTCGCTTTTTAGTGATTTTCACCTTTTTTTCAAATCCTCCGAAACCGTGAAAAATGGCACCCTGTAGCATGTGCTCCGAGACCATGGACTATAGCCTGTCGCTTTTTAGTGATTTTCACCTTTTTTTCAAATCCTCCGAAACCGTGAAAAATGGCACCCTGTAGCATGTGCTCCGAGACCATGGACTATAGCATGTCGCTTTTCAGTGATTTTCACATTTTTTCAAATCCTCCGAAACCGTGAAAAATGCCACCCTGTAGCATGTGCTCCGAGACCATGGACTATAGCCTGTCGCTTTTCCACGATTTCACCTTTTTTCAAATCCTCAACAATGATGAAGAATCACGCACTATAGCGCGCCGCTCAATGACCTTGACCAATATCAATGACCTTGAGCAGTATAAATGACCTTCATAAGACTAAAAATTACCTTGACCAGTATGAATGACCTTGACCAGTATAAATGACCTTGACCAGTATAAATGACCTTCATAAGACTAGTAAATTACCTTGACCAGTATACATGACCTTGACTAGTATGCGGTCCGTGACCATGGACTATAGCCTGTCGCTTTTCAGTGATTTTCACGTTTTTTTTCAAATCCTCCGAAACCGTGAAAAATGCCACCCTGTAGCATGTGCTCCGAGACCATGGACTATAGCCTGTCGCTTTTTAGTGATTTTCACCTTTTTTTCAAATCCTCCGAAACCGTGAAAAATGGCACCCTGTAGCATGTGCTCCGAGACCATGGACTATAGCCTGTCGCTTTTCAGTGATTTTCACCTTTTTTTCAAATCCTCCGAAACCGTGAAAAATGGCACCCTGTAGCATGTGCTCCGAGACCATGGACTATAGCATGTCGCTTTTCAGTGATTTTCAAATTTTTTCAAATCCTCCGAAACCGTGAAAAATGCCACCCTGTAGCATGTGCTCCGAGACCATGGACTATAGCCTGTCGCTTTTCCACGATTTCACCTTTTTTAAAATCCTCAACAATGATGAAGAATCGCGCACTATAGCGCGCCGCTCAATGACCTTGACCAATATCAATGACCTTGAGCAGTATAAATTACCTTCATAAGACTAAAAATGACCTTGACCAGTATGAATGACCTTGACCAGTATAAATGACCTTGACCAGTATAAATGACCTTCATAAGACTAGTAAATTACCTTGACCAGTATAAATTACCTTGACTAGTATGCGGTCCGTGACCATGGACTATAGCCTGTCGCTTTTCAGTGATTTTCACCTTTTTTTTCAAATCCTCCGAAACCTTGAAAAATGCCACCCTGTAGCATGTGCTCCGAGACCATGGACTATAGCCTGTCACTTTTCAGTGATTTTCACCTTTTTTTCAAATCCTCCGAAACCGTGAAAAATGGCACCCTATAGCATGTGCTCCGAGACCATGGACTATAGCCTGTCGCTTTTCAGTGATTTTCACCTTTTTTTCAAATCCTCCGAAACAGTGAAAAATGCAACCCTGTAGCATGTGCTCCGAGACCATGGACTATAGCCTGTCGCTTTTCAGTGATTTTCACCTTTTTCTCAAATCCTCCGAAACCGTGAAAAATACCACCCTGTAGCATGTGCTCCGAGACCATACACTATAGCCTGTCACTTTTCAGTGATTTTCACCTTTTTTTCAAATCCTCCAAAAACCGTGAAAAATGCCACCCTATAGCATGTGCTCCGAGACCATGGACTATAGCCTGTCGCTTTTCAGTGATTTTCACCTTTTTTTCAAATCCTCCGAAACCGTGAAAAATGGCACCCTGTAGCATGTGCTCCGAGACCATGGACTATAGCCTCTCGCTTTTTAGTGATTTTCACCTTTTTTTCAAATCCTCAGAAACCGTGAAAAATGGCACCCTGTAGCATGTGCTCCGAGACCATGGACTATAGCCTGTCGCTTTTCAGTGATTTTCACCTTTTTTTCAAATCCTCCGAAACCGTGAAAAATGGCACCCTGTAGCATGTGCTCCGAGACCATGGACTATAGCATGTCGCTTTTCAGTGATTTTCACATTTTTTCAAATCCTCCGAAACCGTGAAAAATTCCACCCTGTAGCATGTGCTCCGAGACCATGGACTATAGCCTGTCGCTTTTCCACGATTTCACCTTTTTTCAAATCCTCAACAATGATGAAGAATCGCGCACTATAGCGCGCCGCTCAATGACCTTGACCAATATCAATGACCTTGAGCAGTATAAATTACCTTCATAAGACTAAAAATGACCTTGACCAGTATGAATGACCTTGACCAGTATAAATGACCTTGACCAGTATAAATGACCTTCATAAGACTAGTAAATTACCTTGACCAGTATACATGACCTTGACTAGTATGCGGTCCGTGACCATGGACTATAGCCTGTCGCTTTTCAGTGATTTTCACGTTTTTTTTTCAAATCCTCCGAAACCGTGAAAAATGCCACCCTGTAGCATGTGCTCCGAGACCATGGACTATAGCCTGTCGCTTTTTAGTGATTTTCACCTTTTTTAAAAATCCTCCGAAACCGTGAAAAATGGCACCCTGTAGCATGTGCTCCGAGACCATGGACTATAGCCTGTCGCTTTTCAGTGATTTTCACCTTTTTTTCAAATCCTCCGAAACCGTGAAAAATGGCACCCTGTAGCATGTGCTCCGAGACCATGGACTATAGCATGTCGCTTTTCAGTGATTTTCACATTTTTTCAAATCCTCCGAAACCGTGAAAAATGCCACCCTGTAGCATGTGCTCCGAGACCATGGACTATAGCCTGTCGCTTTTTCACGATTTCACCTTTTTTCAAATCCTCAACAATGATGAAGAATCGCGCACTATAGCGCGCCGCTCAATGACCTTGACCAATATCAATGACCTTGAGCAGTATAAATTACCTTCATAAGACTAAAAATGACCTTGACCAGTATGAATGACCTTGACCAGTATAAATGACCTTGACCAGTATAAATGACCTTCATAAGACTAGTAAATTACCTTGACCAGTATAAATGACCTTGACTAGTATGCGGTCCGTGACCATGGACTATAGCCTGTCGCTTTTCAGTGATTTTCACCTTTTTTTTCAAATCCTCCGAAACCGTGAAAAATGCCACCCTGTAGCATGTGCTCCGAGACCATGGACTATAGCCTGTCACTTTTCAGTGATTTTCACCTTTTTTTCAAATCCTCCGAAACCGTGAAAAATGGCACCCTATAGCATGTGCTCCGAGACCATGGACTATAGCCTGTCGCTTTTCAGTGATTTTCACCTTTTTTTCAAATCCTCCGAAACAGTGAAAAATGCCACCCTGTAGCATGTGCTCCGAGACCATGGACTATAGCCTGTCGCTTTTCAGTGATTTTCACCTTTTTCTCAAATCCTCCGAAACCGTGAAAAATACCACCCTGTAGCATGTGCTCCGAGACCATACACTATAGCCTGTCACTTTTCAGTGATTTTCACCTTTTTTTCAAATCCTCCAAAAACCGTGAAAAATGCCACCCTGTAGCTGTCACGGTGTGTGTCAGGTTGGGGACCCAGATGCAGAACAAGCAGGCAGGCAGGTAAAGTCCAGTATTTATTAGACAAAGAACACTTAACAGCTTACATGGTGACGAGGCAACAGCAGGACAAAACAGGCAGGAACACACAGTAACATCAAACTTGGATCTGGCAGTGTGAGAGCAGAATGAGTCCAGTACTTATAGACTACAGGCTGATAGAAGCAAACACAGGTGAGTGTCATCAGGCAACTGCAGGCTAATGACAGAATTGAGACATGTGTGTAACAGGGGATGAGGTGAGACAAGACAGGCAACAACTAGGCAAAACAGGAAACACATCACTACAAAATAAGGGTATACAGTACACAGTTCACAGTAAGATCATGACAGTACCTCCCCCCAAGGGATGGGTACCAAACATCCCAACAACAAAAATACATCAAAATACCAAGCAGGGTGGGTGGAGGGGAGTTGGAAAGGAGGGAAACAGGCACAAAACAAACATAGGACTGGCAGGACAAAAACAGCTAAATAACAGATCTACAAGCTCAAACATGTTAGGAGAAAAAAAAAACTGGACTGGCCTTAGGCATGGTAGGACAAAAATACTGCATCGGCAGGACAACACATGCTTGGGGCAGGGCAAGACAAAAGGGTACACTAACAGTGTTAAGGAACTGGACCGTCTGGGGAACAAAATACTAACCGATAGGGAGACACACAGACAAACATGCAGGCAGACACGCAGTCAGACAGGCTGACAGACAGATAGACAGACAGACAGACAAAAAGGAAGACAAACCAAGGAACTGACAAGTGACCTGACAGATAGGTAGACAGGCAGACAAACAAGTAATTTGACATAAAGTCAAATAAGTAGAAAAGTCAGACATAAGGCTAGAGGACCGGGGGGTAGTCTGACAAACGAAAAGACTAGCAGACAGACAAGCAGACACACAGACAGGCAGACATAAAGACAAGCAACTAGTAGGCAGGGCAGGGTAACTAGGAGAGCTAGCAACCTTAGTAACAGGGGAACTGACAAATGGAGGAACACCAAAGACAGGGCTAGGCACTGGGTTAACATGAGGGCTAGGAACAGTTTGTGGGTCAGGGAAACGAACAGACCTCTGTGGTGCGACCTGTGGCAGTTCAGAATGTTCCAGAAGGGTGCCAGCAAATAAAGCTGACCGGGCTTCAGACAGGTCGTCGGCTGAGGAGGGCATAGGCAGGCCGTCCACAAAGACAGGGGACAAGGGCTCAGGCAGGATATTAGCAGCTGAGGGCGCAGGTAGCAACATTGAAGCCTCTGTAGCGGTGTGCTGCGCCGGCAGCGCCCTGGCGCCGCTCTGTGGCGGCGGCAACGTGTCGCTGTGTGGCGGCGGATGCATCTGGGCGTCGCTGTGCGGCAGCATCTCAGCGTCGCTATACTGCGGCGGCAGTGCGGAGGCGTCGCTGGGCGGCAGTGGCCGCATCTCGGCGTCGCTGGGCGGCGGTGGCCGCATCTCGGCGTCGCTGGGCGGCGGTGGCCGCATCTCAGCGTAGCTGGGCGGCGGTGGCTGCATCTCGACGTCGCTGGGCGGCGGTGGCCGCATCTCAGCGTAGCTGGGCGGCGGTGGCTGCATCTCGACGTCGCTGGGCGGCGGTGGCCGCATCTCGGCGTCACTGGGCAGCCAGTTGCACTGGCGGAAGCGACGGCGACCACGCCTCCTCCTTGCAGACCCAAGACAGGCAGGTAAAGGAAGCACAGCGTCAAGACAGGCAGGTTCCATACTAATGAACCCCAGCCATACCGCTGGAGCAGGCTGGTCACAAGCCAACTGAAGGCTAGAAGGCTGGGAATCAGTGGAAACAGGAGTGGCCGGCTCGGGGCCAACAGGCCGAAGATGGTTGCTGGATAGCCAGGATGCTAATATGGAAGTTAATTGTCTGGCCGTTCCATCCACTAATCTTGCGAGGTCTGGTCTCTTCTTCATGAAACAATAAACCTCCTTAAGAGCCATCCTGAGAGCGGTCTCCTGCTGTTTAACACAGGAGGTGTTCTTAACAGAGTCCACATAGCTCTTGATAGCTAGTAGGTCATCATCAACGTCCTGGAGTTCTGTTGGGTCCATGTTGGCCAGATCCAACTGTCACGGTGTGTGTCAGGTTGGGGACCCAGATGCAGAACAAGCAGGCAGGCAGGTAAAGTCCAGTATTTATTAGACAAAGAACACTTAACAGCTTACATGGTGACGAGGCAACAGCAGGACAAAACAGGCAGGAACACACAGTAACATCAAACTTGGATCTGGCAGTGTGAGAGCAGAATGAGTCCAGTACTTATAGACTACAGGCTGATAGAAGCAAACACAGGTGAGTGTCATCAGGCAACTGCAGGCTAATGACAGAATGGAGACATGTGTGTAACAGGGGATGAGGTGAGACAAGACAGGCAACAACTAGGCAAAACAGGAAACACATCACTACAAAATAAGGGTATACAGTACACAGTTCACAGTAAGATCATGACAGTAGCATGTGCTCCGAGACCATGGACTATAGCCTGTCGCTTTTCAGTGATTTTCACCTTTTTTTCAAATCCTCCGAAACCGTGAAAAATGCCACCCTGTAGCATGTGCTCCGAGACCATGGACTAAAGCCTGTCGCTTTTCAGTGATTTTCACCTTTTTTTCAAATCCTCCGAAACCGTGAAAAATGGCACCCTATAGCATGTGCTCCGAGACCATGGACTATAGCCTGTCGCTTTTCAGTGATTTTCACCTTTTTTTCAAATCCTCCGAAACAGTGAAAAATGCCACCCTATAGCATGTGCTCCGAGACCATGGACTATAGCCTGTCGCTTTTCAGTGATTTTCACCTTTTTTTCAAATCCTCTGAAACCGTGAAAAATGCCACCCTGTAGCATGTGCTCCGAGACCATGGACTATAGCCTGTCGCTTTTTAGTGATTTTCACCTTTTTTTCAAATCCTCCGAAACCGTGAAAAATGGCACCCTGTAGCATGTGCTCCGAGACCATGGACTATAGCCTGTCGCTTTTTAGTGATTTTCACCTTTTTTTCAAATCCTCCGAAACCGTGAAAAATGGCACCCTGTAGCATGTGCTCCGAGACCATGGACTATAGCATGTCGCTTTTCAGTGATTTTCACATTTTTTCAAATCCTCCGAAACCGTGAAAAATGCCACCCTGTAGCATGTGCTCCGAGACCATGGACTATAGCCTGTCGCTTTTCCACGATTTCACCTTTTTTCAAATCCTCAACAATGATGAAGAATCACGCACTATAGCGCGCCGCTCAATGACCTTGACCAATATCAATGACCTTGAGCAGTATAAATGACCTTCATAAGACTAAAAATTACCTTGACCAGTATGAATGACCTTGACCAGTATAAATGACCTTGACCAGTATAAATGACCTTCATAAGACTAGTAAATTACCTTGACCAGTATACATGACCTTGACTAGTATGCGGTCCGTGACCATGGACTATAGCCTGTCGCTTTTCAGTGATTTTCACGTTTTTTTTCAAATCCTCCGAAACCGTGAAAAATGCCACCCTGTAGCATGTGCTCCGAGACCATGGACTATAGCCTGTCGCTTTTTAGTGATTTTCACCTTTTTTTCAAATCCTCCGAAACCGTGAAAAATGGCACCCTGTAGCATGTGCTCCGAGACCATGGACTATAGCCTGTCGCTTTTCAGTGATTTTCACCTTTTTTTCAAATCCTCCGAAACCGTGAAAAATGGCACCCTGTAGCATGTGCTCCGAGACCATGGACTATAGCATGTCGCTTTTCAGTGATTTTCAAATTTTTTCAAATCCTCCGAAACCGTGAAAAATGCCACCCTGTAGCATGTGCTCCGAGACCATGGACTATAGCCTGTCGCTTTTCCACGATTTCACCTTTTTTAAAATCCTCAACAATGATGAAGAATCGCGCACTATAGCGCGCCGCTCAATGACCTTGACCAATATCAATGACCTTGAGCAGTATAAATTACCTTCATAAGACTAAAAATGACCTTGACCAGTATGAATGACCTTGACCAGTATAAATGACCTTGACCAGTATAAATGACCTTCATAAGACTAGTAAATTACCTTGACCAGTATAAATTACCTTGACTAGTATGCGGTCCGTGACCATGGACTATAGCCTGTCGCTTTTCAGTGATTTTCACCTTTTTTTTCAAATCCTCCGAAACCTTGAAAAATGCCACCCTGTAGCATGTGCTCCGAGACCATGGACTATAGCCTGTCACTTTTCAGTGATTTTCACCTTTTTTTCAAATCCTCCGAAACCGTGAAAAATGGCACCCTATAGCATGTGCTCCGAGACCATGGACTATAGCCTGTCGCTTTTCAGTGATTTTCACCTTTTTTTCAAATCCTCCGAAACAGTGAAAAATGCAACCCTGTAGCATGTGCTCCGAGACCATGGACTATAGCCTGTCGCTTTTCAGTGATTTTCACCTTTTTCTCAAATCCTCCGAAACCGTGAAAAATACCACCCTGTAGCATGTGCTCCGAGACCATACACTATAGCCTGTCACTTTTCAGTGATTTTCACCTTTTTTTCAAATCCTCCAAAAAACGTGAAAAATGCCACCCTATAGCATGTGCTCCGAGACCATGGACTATAGCCTGTCGCTTTTCAGTGATTTTCACCTTTTTCTCAAATCCTCCGAAACCGTGAAAAATACCACCCTGTAGCATGTGCTCCGAGACCATACACTATAGCCTGTCACTTTTCAGTGATTTTCACCTTTTTTTCAAATCCTCCAAAAAACGTGAAAAATGCCACCCTATAGCATGTGCTCCGAGACCATGGACTATAGCCTGTCGCTTTTCAGTGATTTTCACCTTTTTTTCAAATCCTCCGAAACCGTGAAAAATGGCACCCTGTAGCATGTGCTCCGAGACCATGGACTATAGCCTCTCGCTTTTTAGTGATTTTCACCTTTTTTTCAAATCCTCAGAAACCGTGAAAAATGGCACCCTGTAGCATGTGCTCCGAGACCATGGACTATAGCCTGTCGCTTTTCAGTGATTTTCACCTTTTTTTTCAAATCCTCCGAAACCTTGAAAAATGCCACCCTGTAGCATGTGCTCCGAGACCATGGACTATAGCCTGTCACTTTTCAGTGATTTTCACCTTTTTTTCAAATCCTCCGAAACCGTGAAAAATGGCACCCTATAGCATGTGCTCCGAGACCATGGACTATAGCCTGTCGCTTTTCAGTGATTTTCACCTTTTTTTCAAGTCCTCCGAAACAGTGAAAAATGCAACCCTGTAGCATGTGCTCCGAGACCATGGACTATAGCCTGTCGCTTTTCAGTGATTTTCACCTTTTTCTCAAATCCTCCGAAACCGTGAAAAATACCACCCTGTAGCATGTGCTCCGAGACCATACACTATAGCCTGTCACTTTTCAGTGATTTTCACCTTTTTTTCAAATCCTCCAAAAACCGTGAAAAATGCCACCCTATAGCATGTGCTCCGAGACCATGGACTATAGCCTGTCGCTTTTCAGTGATTTTCACCTTTTTTTCAAATCCTCCGAAACCGTGAAAAATGGCACCCTGTAGCATGTGCTCCGAGACCATGGACTATAGCCTCTCGCTTTTTAGTGATTTTCACCTTTTTTTCAAATCCTCAGAAACCGTGAAAAATGGCACCCTGTAGCATGTGCTCCGAGACCATGGACTATAGCCTGTCGCTTTTCAGTGATTTTCACCTTTTTTTCAAATCCTCCGAAACCGTGAAAAATGGCACCCTGTAGCATGTGCTCCGAGACCATGGACTATAGCATGTCGCTTTTCAGTGATTTTCACATTTTTTCAAATCCTCCGAAACCGTGAAAAATTCCACCCTGTAGCATGTGCTCCGAGACCATGGACTATAGCCTGTCGCTTTTCCACGATTTCACCTTTTTTCAAATCCTCAACAATGATGAAGAATCGCGCACTATAGCGCGCCGCTCAATGACCTTGACCAATATCAATGACCTTGAGCAGTATAAATTACCTTCATAAGACTAAAAATGACCTTGACCAGTATGAATGACCTTGACCAGTATAAATGACCTTGACCAGTATAAATGACCTTCATAAGACTAGTAAATTACCTTGACCAGTATACATGACCTTGACTAGTATGCGGTCCGTGACCATGGACTATAGCCTGTCGCTTTTCAGTGATTTTCACGTTTTTTTTCAAATCCTCCGAAACCGTGAAAAATGCCACCCTGTAGCATGTGCTCCGAGACCATGGACTATAGCCTGTCGCTTTTTAGTGATTTTCACCTTTTTTTAAAATCCTCCGAAACCGTGAAAAATGGCACCCTGTAGCATGTGCTCCGAGACCATGGACTATAGCCTGTCGCTTTTCAGTGATTTTCACCTTTTTTTCAAATCCTCCGAAACCGTGAAAAATGGCACCCTGTAGCATGTGCTCCGAGACCATGGACTATAGCATGTCGCTTTTCAGTGATTTTCACATTTTTTCAAATCCTCCGAAACCGTGAAAAATGCCACCCTGTAGCATGTGCTCCGAGACCATGGACTATAGCCTGTCGCTTTTTCACGATTTCACCTTTTTTCAAATCCTCAACAATGATGAAGAATCGCGCACTATAGCGCGCCGCTCAATGACCTTGACCAATATCAATGACCTTGAGCAGTATAAATTACCTTCATAAGACTAAAAATGACCTTGACCAGTATGAATGACCTTGACCAGTATAAATGACCTTGACCAGTATAAATGACCTTCATAAGACTAGTAAATTACCTTGACCAGTATAAATGACCTTGACTAGTATGCGGTCCGTGACCATGGACTATAGCCTGTCGCTTTTCAGTGATTTTCACCTTTTTTTTCAAATCCTCCGAAACCGTGAAAAATGCCACCCTGTAGCATGTGCTCCGAGACCATGGACTATAGCCTGTCACTTTTCAGTGATTTTCACCTTTTTTTCAAATCCTCCGAAACCGTGAAAAATGGCACCCTATAGCATGTGCTCCGAGACCATGGACTATAGCCTGTCGCTTTTCAGTGATTTTCACCTTTTTTTCAAATCCTCCGAAACAGTGAAAAATGCCACCCTGTAGCATGTGCTCCGAGACCATGGACTATAGCCTGTCGCTTTTCAGTGATTTTCACCTTTTTCTCAAATCCTCCGAAACCGTGAAAAATACCACCCTGTAGCATGTGCTCCGAGACCATACACTATAGCCTGTCACTTTTCAGTGATTTTCACCTTTTTTTCAAATCCTCCAAAAACCGTGAAAAATGCCACCCTGTAGCTGTCACGGTGTGTGTCAGGTTGGGGACCCAGATGCAGAACAAGCAGGCAGGCAGGTAAAGTCCAGTATTTATTAGACAAAGAACACTTAACAGCTTACATGGTGACGAGGCAACAGCAGGACAAAACAGGCAGGAACACACAGTAACATCAAACTTGGATCTGGCAGTGTGAGAGCAGAATGAGTCCAGTACTTATAGACTACAGGCTGATAGAAGCAAACACAGGTGAGTGTCATCAGGCAACTGCAGGCTAATGACAGAATTGAGACATGTGTGTAACAGGGGATGAGGTGAGACAAGACAGGCAACAACTAGGCAAAACAGGAAACACATCACTACAAAATAAGGGTATACAGTACACAGTTCACAGTAAGATCATGACAGTACCTCCCCCCAAGGGATGGGTACCAAACATCCCAACAACAAAAATACATCAAAATACCAAGCAGGGTGGGTGGAGGGGAGTTGGAAAGGAGGGAAACAGGCACAAAACAAACATAGGACTGGCAGGACAAAAACAGCTAAATAACAGATCTACAAGCTCAAACATGTTAGGAGAAAAAAAAAACTGGACTGGCCTTAGGCATGGTAGGACAAAAATACTGCATCGGCAGGACAACACATGCTTGGGGCAGGGCAAGACAAAAGGGTACACTAACAGTGTTAAGGAACTGGACCGTCTGGGGAACAAAATACTAACCGATAGGGAGACACACAGACAAACATGCAGGCAGACACGCAGTCAGACAGGCTGACAGACAGATAGACAGACAGACAGACAAAAAGGAAGACAAACCAAGGAACTGACAAGTGACCTGACAGATAGGTAGACAGGCAGACAAACAAGTAATTTGACATAAAGTCAAATAAGTAGAAAAGTCAGACATAAGGCTAGAGGACCGGGGGGTAGTCTGACAAACGAAAAGACTAGCAGACAGACAAGCAGACACACAGACAGGCAGACATAAAGACAAGCAACTAGTAGGCAGGGCAGGGTAACTAGGAGAGCTAGCAACCTTAGTAACAGGGGAACTGACAAATGGAGGAACACCAAAGACAGGGCTAGGCACTGGGTTAACATGAGGGCTAGGAACAGTTTGTGGGTCAGGGAAACGAACAGACCTCTGTGGTGCGACCTGTGGCAGTTCAGAATGTTCCAGAAGGGTGCCAGCAAATAAAGCTGACCGGGCTTCAGACAGGTCGTCGGCTGAGGAGGGCATAGGCAGGCCGTCCACAAAGACAGGGGACAAGGGCTCAGGCAGGATATTAGCAGCTGAGGGCGCAGGTAGCAACATTGAAGCCTCTGTAGCGGTGTGCTGCGCCGGCAGCGCCCTGGCGCCGCTCTGTGGCGGCGGCAACGTGTCGCTGTGTGGCGGCGGATGCATCTGGGCGTCGCTGTGCGGCAGCATCTCAGCGTCGCTATACTGCGGCGGCAGTGCGGAGGCGTCGCTGGGCGGCAGTGGCCGCATCTCGGCGTCGCTGGGCGGCGGTGGCCGCATCTCGGCGTCGCTGGGCGGCGGTGGCCGCATCTCAGCGTAGCTGGGCGGCGGTGGCTGCATCTCGACGTCGCTGGGCGGCGGTGGCCGCATCTCAGCGTAGCTGGGCGGCGGTGGCTGCATCTCGACGTCGCTGGGCGGCGGTGGCCGCATCTCGGCGTCACTGGGCAGCCAGTTGCACTGGCGGAAGCGACGGCGACCACGCCTCCTCCTTGCAGACCCAAGACAGGCAGGTAAAGGAAGCACAGCGTCAAGACAGGCAGGTTCCATACTAATGAACCCCAGCCATACCGCTGGAGCAGGCTGGTCACAAGCCAACTGAAGGCTAGAAGGCTGGGAATCAGTGGAAACAGGAGTGGCCGGCTCGGGGCCAACAGGCCGAAGATGGTTGCTGGATAGCCAGGATGCTAATATGGAAGTTAATTGTCTGGCCGTTCCATCCACTAATCTTGCGAGGTCTGGTCTCTTCTTCATGAAACAATAAACCTCCTTAAGAGCCATCCTGAGAGCGGTCTCCTGCTGTTTAACACAGGAGGTGTTCTTAACAGAGTCCACATAGCTCTTGATAGCTAGTAGGTCATCATCAACGTCCTGGAGTTCTGTTGGGTCCATGTTGGCCAGATCCAACTGTCACGGTGTGTGTCAGGTTGGGGACCCAGATGCAGAACAAGCAGGCAGGCAGGTAAAGTCCAGTATTTATTAGACAAAGAACACTTAACAGCTTACATGGTGACGAGGCAACAGCAGGACAAAACAGGCAGGAACACACAGTAACATCAAACTTGGATCTGGCAGTGTGAGAGCAGAATGAGTCCAGTACTTATAGACTACAGGCTGATAGAAGCAAACACAGGTGAGTGTCATCAGGCAACTGCAGGCTAATGACAGAATGGAGACATGTGTGTAACAGGGGATGAGGTGAGACAAGACAGGCAACAACTAGGCAAAACAGGAAACACATCACTACAAAATAAGGGTATACAGTACACAGTTCACAGTAAGATCATGACAGTAGCATGTGCTCCGAGACCATGGACTATAGCCTGTCGCTTTTCAGTGATTTTCACCTTTTTTTCAAATCCTCCGAAACCGTGAAAAATGCCACCCTGTAGCATGTGCTCCGAGACCATGGACTAAAGCCTGTCGCTTTTCAGTGATTTTCACCTTTTTTTCAAATCCTCCGAAACCGTGAAAAATGCCACCCTGTAGCATGTGCTCCGAGACCATGGACTATAGCCTGTCGCTTTTCAGTGATTTTCACCTTTTTTTCAAATCCTCCGAAACCGTGAAAAATGGCACCCTGTAGCATGTGCTCCGAGACCATGGACTATAGCCTGTCGCTTCTCAGTGATTTTCACCTTTTTTTCAAATCCTCCGAAACAGTGAAAAATGCCACCCTGTAGCATGTGCTCCGAGACCATGGACTATAGCCTGTCGCTTTTCAGTGATTTTCACATTTTTTGAATCCTCCGAAACCGTGAAAAATGCCACCCTGTAGCATGTGCTCCGAGACCATGGACTATAGCCTGTCGCTTTTCAGTGATTTTCACCTTTTTTTCAAATCCTCCGAAACCGTGAAAAATGCCACCCTGTAGCATGTGCTCCGAGACCATGGACTATAGCCTGTCGCTTTTCAGTGATTTTCACCTTTTTTTCAAATCCTCCGAAACCGTGAAAAATGCCACCCTGTAGCATGTGCTCCGATACCATGGACTATAGCCTGTCGCTTTTCAGTGATTTTCACCTTTTTTTCAAATCCTCCGAAAACCGTGAAAAATGCCACCCTGTAGCATGTGCTCCGAGACCATGGACTATAGCCTGTCGCTTTTCAGTGATTTTCACCTTTTTTTCAAATCCTCCGAAACCGTGAAAAATGCCACCCTGTAGCATGTGCTCCGAGACCATGGACTATAGCCTGTCGCTTTTCAGTGATTTTCACCTTTTTTTCAAATCCTCCGAAACCGTGAAAAATGCCACCCTGTAGCATGTGCTCCGAGACCATGGACTATAGCCTGTCGCTTTTCAGTGATTTTCACCTTTTTTTCAAATCCTCCGAAACCGTGAAAAATGCCACCCTGTAGCATGTGCTCCGAGACCATGGACTATAGCCTGTCGCTTTTCAGTGATTTTCACCTTTTTTTCAAATCCTCCGAAAACCGTGAAAAATGCCACCCTGTAGCATGTGCTCCGAGACCAAGGGCTATAGCCTGTCGCTTTTCAGTGATTTTCACCTTTTTTTCAAATCCTCCGAAACCGTGAAAAATGCCACCCTGTAGCATGTGCTCCGAGACCATGGACTATAGCCTGTCGCTTTTCAGTGATTTTCACCTTTTTTTCAAATCCTCCGAAACCGTGAAAAATGCCACCCTGTAGCATGTGCTCCGAGACCATGGACTATAGCCTGTCGCTTTTCAGTGATTTTCAACTTTTTTTCAAATCCTCCGAAACCGTGAAAAATGCCACCCTGTAGCATGTGCTCCGAGACCATGGACTATAGCCTGTCGCTTTTCAGTGATTTTCACCTTTTTTTCAAATCCTCCGAAACCGTGAAAAATGCCACCCTGTAGCATGTGCTCCGAGACCATGGACTATAGCCTGTCGCTTTTCAGTGATTTTCACCTTTTTTTCAAATCCTCCGAAACCGTGAAAAATGCCACCCTGTAGCATGTGCTCCGATACCATGGACTATAGCCTGTCGCTTTTCAGTGATTTTCACCTTTTTTTCAAATCCTCCGAAAACCGTGAAAAATGCCACCCTGTAGCATGTGCTCCGAGACCATGGACTATAGCCTGTCGCTTTTCAGTGATTTTCACCTTTTTTTCAAATCCTCCGAAACCGTGAAAAATGCCACCCTGTAGCATGTGCTCCGAGACCATGGACTATAGCCTGTCGCTTTTCAGTGATTTTCACCTTTTTTTCAAATCCTCCGAAACCGTGAAAAATGCCACCCTGTAGCATGTGCTCCGAGACCATGGACTATAGCCTTTCGCTTTTCCGTGATTTTCACCTTTTTTTCAAATCCTCCGAAATCGTAAAAACAACATACTATAGTATGCCCTCCGACACCATGGACTATAGCCTTTCGCTTTTCCGCGATTTTCACCTTTTTTCAAATCCTCCGAAACCGTGAAAAATGCCACCCTGTAGCATGTGCTCCGAGACCATGGACTATAGCCTGTCGCTTTTCAGTGATTTTCACCCTTTTCTCAAATCCTCCGAAACCGTGAAAAATGCCACCCTGTAGCATGTGCTCCGAGACCATGGACTATAGCCTGTCGCTTTTCAGTGATTTTCACCTTTTTTTCAAATCCTCCGAAACCGTGAAAAATGCCACCCTGTAGCATGTGCTCCGAGACCATGGACTATAGCCTGTCGCTTTTCAGTGATTTTCACCTTTTTTTCAAATCCTCCGAAACCGTGAAAAATGCCACCCTGTAGCATGTGCTCCGATACCATGGACTATAGCCTGTCGCTTTTCAGTGATTTTCACCTTTTTTTCAAATCCTCCGAAAACCGTGAAAAATGCCACCCTGTAGCATGTGCTCCGAGACCATGGACTATAGCCTGTCGCTTTTCAGTGATTTTCACCTTTTTTTCAAATCCTCCGAAACCGTGAAAAATGCCACCCTGTAGCATGTGCTCCGAGACCATGGACTATAGCCTGTCGCTTTTCAGTGATTTTCACCTTTTTTTCAAATCCTCCGAAACCGTGAAAAATGCCACCCTGTAGCATGTGCTCCGAGACCATGGACTATAGCCTTTCGCTTTTCCGTGATTTTCACCTTTTTTTCAAATCCTCCGAAATCGTAAAAACAACATACTATAGTATGCCCTCCGACACCATGGACTATAGCCTTTCGCTTTTCCGCGATTTTCACCTTTTTTCAAATCCTCCGAAACCGTGAAAAATGCCACCCTGTAGCATGTGCTCCGAGACCATGGACTATAGCCTGTCGCTTTTCAGTGATTTCCACCTTTTTTTCAAATCCTCCGAAAACCGTGAAAAATTCCACCCTGTAGCATGTGCTCCGAGACCATGGACTATAGCCTGTCGCTTTTCAGTGATTTCCACCTTTTTATCAAATCGTCCAAAACCGTGAAAAATGCCACCCTGTAGCATGTGCTCCGAGACCATGGACTATAGCCTGTCGCTTTTCAGTGATTTTCACATTTTTTTTAATCCTCCGAAACCGTGAAAAATGCCACCCTGTAGCAAATACTCCGAGACCATGGACTATAGCCTGTCGCTTTTCAGTGATTTTCACCTTTTTTTCAAATCCTCCGAAACCGTGAAAAATGCCACCCTGTAGCATGTGCTCCGAGACCATGGACTATAGCCTGTCGCTTTTCAGTTATTTTCACTTTTTTTTCAAATCATCCGAAACCGTGAAAAATGCCACCCTGTAGCATGTGCTCCGAGACCATGGACTATAGCCTGTCGCTTTTCAGTGATTTTCACCCTTTTTTTCAAATCCTCCGAAACCGTGAAAAATGGCACCCTGTACTCCTGTAGCATGTGCTCCAAAACCATGGACTATAGCCTTTCGCTTTTCTGCGATTTCCACCTTTTTATCAAATCCTCCGAAAACCGTGAAAAATGCCACCTTGTAGCATGTGCTCCGAGACCATGGACTATAGCCTGTCGCTTTTCAGTGATTTTCACCTTTTTTTCAAATCCTCCGAAACCGTGAAAAATGCCACCCTGTAGCATGTGCTCCGAGACCATGGACTATAGCCTGTCGCTTTTCAGTGATTTTCAACTTTTTTTCAAATCCTCCGAAACCGTGAAAAATGCCACCCTGTAGCATGTGCTCCGAGACCATGGACTATAGCCTGTCGCTTTTCAGTGATTTTCACCTTTTTTTCAAATCCTCCGAAAACCGTGAAAAATGCCACCCTGTAGCATGTGCTCCGAGACCATGGACTATAGCCTGTCGCTTTTCAGTGATTTTCACCTTTTTTTCAAATCCTCCGAAAACCGTGAAAAATGCCACCCTGTAGCATGTGCTCCGAGACCATGGACTATAGCCTGTCGCTTTTCAGTGATTTTCACCTTTTTTTCAAATCCTCTGAAACCGTGAAAAATGCCACCCTGTAGCATGTGCTCCGAGACCATGGACTATAGCCTGTCGCTTTTCAGTGATTTTCACCTTTTTTTCAAATCCTCCGAAAACCGTGAAAAATGCCACCCTGTAGCATGTGCTCCGAGACCATGGACTATAGCCTGTCGCTTTTCAGTGATTTTCACCTTTTCTTCAAATCCTCCGACCCTCCGACACCATGGAATATAGCCTTTCGCTTTTCCACGATTTTCACCTTTTTTCAAATCCTCCGAAACCTTGAAAAATGCCACCCTGTAGCATGTGCTCCGAGACCATGGACTATAGCCTGTCGCTTTTCAGTGATTTTTCACCTTTTTTTCAAATCCTCCGAAACCGTGAAAAATGCCACCCTGTAGCATGTGCTCCGAGACCATGGACTATAGCCTTTCGCTTTTCCGTGATTTTCACCTTTTTTTCAAATCCTCCGAAATCGTAAAAACAACATACTATAGTATGCCCTCCGACACCATGGACTATAGCCTTTCGCTTTTCCGCGATTTTCACCTTTTTTCAAATCCTCCGAAACCGTGAAAAATGCCACCCTGTAGCATGTGCTCCGAGACCATGGACTATAGCCTGTCGCTTTTCAGTGATTTTCACCCTTTTCTCAAATCCTCCGAAACCGTGAAAAATGCCACCCTGTAGCATGTGCTCCGAGACCATGGACTATAGCCTGTCGCTTTTCAGTGATTTCCACCTTTTTTTCAAATCCTCCGAAAACCGTGAAAAATGCCACCTTGTAGCATGTGCTCCGAGACCATGGACTATAGCCTGTCGCTTTTCAGTGATTTTCACCTTTTTTTCAAATCCTCCGAAACCGTGAAAAATGCCACCCTGTAGCATGTGCTCCGAGACCATGGACTATAGCCTGTCGCTTTTCAGTGATTTTCAACTTTTTTTCAAATCCTCCGAAACCGTGAAAAATGCCACCCTGTAGCATGTGCTCCGAGACCATGGACTATAGCCTGTCGCTTTTCAGTGATTTTCACCTTTTTTTCAAATCCTCCGAAAACCGTGAAAAATGCCACCCTGTAGCATGTGCTCCGAGACCATGGACTATAGCCTGTCGCTTTTCAGTGATTTTCACCTTTTTTTCAAATCCTCCGAAAACCGTGAAAAATGCCACCCTGTAGCATGTGCTCCGAGACCATGGACTATAGCCTGTCGCTTTTCAGTGATTTTCACCTTTTTTTCAAATCCTCTGAAACCGTGAAAAATGCCACCCTGTAGCATGTGCTCCGAGACCATGGACTATAGCCTGTCGCTTTTCAGTGATTTTCACCTTTTTTTCAAATCCTCCGAAAACCGTGAAAAATGCCACCCTGTAGCATGTGCTCCGAGACCATGGACTATAGCCTGTCGCTTTTCAGTGATTTTCACCTTTTTTTCAAATCCTCCGACCCTCCGACACCATGGAATATAGCCTTTCGCTTTTCCACGATTTTCACCTTTTTTCAAATCCTCCGAAACCTTGAAAAATGCCACCCTGTAGCATGTGCTCCGAGACCATGGACTATAGCCTGTCGCTTTTCAGTGATTTTTCACCTTTTTTTCAAATCCTCCGAAACCGTGAAAAATGCCACCCTGTAGCATGTGCTCCGAGACCATGGACTATAGCCTTTCGCTTTTCCGTGATTTTCACCTTTTTTTCAAATCCTCCGAAATCGTAAAAACAACATACTATAGTATGCCCTCCGACACCATGGACTATAGCCTTTCGCTTTTCCGCGATTTTCACCTTTTTTCAAATCCTCCGAAACCGTGAAAAATGCCACCCTGTAGCATGTGCTCCGAGACCATGGACTATAGCCTGTCGCTTTTCAGTGATTTTCACCCTTTTCTCAAATCCTCCGAAACCGTGAAAAATGCCACCCTGTAGCATGTGCTCCGAGACCATGGACTATAGCCTGTCGCTTTTCAGTGATTTCCACCTTTTTTTCAAATCCTCCGAAAACCGTGAAAAATTCCACCCTGTAGCATGTGCTCCGAGACCATGGACTATAGCCTGTCGCTTTTCAGTGATTTCCACCTTTTTATCAAATCGTCCAAAACCGTGAAAAATGCCACCCTGTAGCATGTGCTCCGAGACCATGGACTATAGCCTGTCGCTTTTCAGTGATTTTCACCTTTTTTTCAAATCCTCCGAAACCGTGAAAAATGCCACCCTGTAGCATGTGCTCCGAGACCATGGACTATAGCCTGTCGCTTTTCAGTTATTTTCACTTTTTTTTCAAATCATCCGAAACCGTGAAAAATGCCACCCTGTAGCATGTGCTCCGAGACCATGGACTATAGCCTGTCGCTTTTCAGTGATTTTCACCCTTTTTTTCAAATCCTCCGAAACCGTGAAAAATGGCACCCTGTACTCCTGTAGCATGTGCTCCAAAACCATGGACTATAGCCTTTCGCTTTTCTGCGATTTCCACCTTTTTATCAAATCCTCCGAAAACCGTGAAAAATGCCACCTTGTAGCATGTGCTCCGAGACCATGGACTATAGCCTGTCGCTTTTCAGTGATTTTCACCTTTTTTTCAAATCCTCCGAAACCGTGAAAAATGCCACCCTGTAGCATGTGCTCCGAGACCATGGACTATAGCCTGTCGCTTTTCAGTGATTTTCAACTTTTTTTCAAATCCTCCGAAACCGTGAAAAATGCCACCCTGTAGCATGTGCTCCGAGACCATGGACTATAGCCTGTCGCTTTTCAGTGATTTTCACCTTTTTTTCAAATCCTCCGAAAACCGTGAAAAATGCCACCCTGTAGCATGTGCTCCGAGACCATGGACTATAGCCTGTCGCTTTTCAGTGATTTTCACCTTTTTTTCAAATCCTCCGAAAACCGTGAAAAATGCCACCCTGTAGCATGTGCTCCGAGACCATGGACTATAGCCTGTCGCTTTTCAGTGATTTTCACCTTTTTTTCAAATCCTCTGAAACCGTGAAAAATGCCACCCTGTAGCATGTGCTCCGAGACCATGGACTATAGCCTGTCGCTTTTCAGTGATTTTCACCTTTTTTTCAAATCCTCCGAAAACCGTGAAAAATGCCACCCTGTAGCATGTGCTCCGAGACCATGGACTATAGCCTGTCGCTTTTCAGTGATTTTCACCTTTTTTTCAAATCCTCCGACCCTCCGACACCATGGAATATAGCCTTTCGCTTTTCCACGATTTTCACCTTTTTTCAAATCCTCCGAAACCTTGAAAAATGCCACCCTGTAGCATGTGCTCCGAGACCATGGACTATAGCCTGTCGCTTTTCAGTGATTTTTCACTATTTTTTTAAATCCTCCGAAACCGTGAAAAATGCCACCCTGTAGCATGTGCTCCGAGACCATGGACTATAGCCTGTCGCTTTTCAGTGATTTTCACCTTTTTTTCAAATCCTCCAAAACCGTGAAAAATAGCACCCTGTAGCATGTGCTCCGAGACCATGGACTATAGCCTGTCGCTTTTCAGTGATTTTCACCTTTTTTTCAAATCCTCCGAAACAGTGAAAAATGCCACCCTGTAGCATGTGCTCCGAGACCATGGACTATAGCCTGTCGCTTTTCAGTGATTTTCACCTTTTTTTCAAATCCTCCGAAACCGTGAAAAATGGCACCCTGTAGCATGTGCTCCGAGACCATGGACTATAGCCTGTCGCTTTTCAGTGATTTTCACCTTTTTTTCAAATCCTCCGAAACCGTGAAAAATGCCACCCTGTAGCATGTGCTCCGAGACCATGGACTATAGCCTGTCGCTTTTCAGTGATTTTCACCTTTTTTTCAAATCCTCCGAAACCGTGAAAAATGCCACCCTGTAGCATGTGCTCCGATACCATGGACTATAGCCTGTCGCTTTTCAGTGATTTTCACCTTTTTTTCAAATCCTCCGAAAACCGTGAAAAATGCCACCCTGTAGCATGTGCTCCGAGACCATGGACTATCACCTGTCGCTTTTCAGTGATTTTCACCTTTTTTTCAAATCCTCCGAAACCGTGAAACATTCCACCCTGTAGCAAGTGCTCCGAGACCATGGACTATAGCCTGTCGCTTTTCAGTGATTTTCAAAAAAATTTCAAATCCTCCGAAACAGTGAAAAATGCCACCCTGTAGCATGTGCTCCGAGACCATGGACTATAGCCTGTCGCTTTTCAGTGATTTTCACATTTTTTTTTAATCCTCCGAAACCGTGAAAAATGCCACCCTGTAGCATGTGCTCCGAGACCATGGACTATAGCCTGTCGCTTTTCAGTGATTTTCACCTTTTTTTCAAATCCTCCGAAACCGTGAAAAATGCCACCCTGTAGCATGTGCTCCGAGACCATGGACTATAGCCTGTCGCTTTTCAGTGATTTTCACCTTTTTTTCAAATCCTCCGAAACCGTGAAAAATGCCACCCTGTAGCATGTGCTCCGAGACCATGGACTATAGCCTGTCGCTTTTCAGTGATTTTCACCTTTTTCTCAAATCCTTCGAAACCGTGAAAAATGCCACCCAGTAGCATGTGCTCCGAGACCAAGGACTATAGCCTGTCGCTTTTCAGTGATTTTCACCTTTTTTTCAAATCCTCCGAAAACCGTGAAAAATGCAACCCTGTAGCATGTGCTCCGAGACCATGGACTATAGCCTGTCGCTTTTCAGTGATTTTCACCTTTTTTTCAAATCCTCCGAAACAGTGAAAAATGCCACCCTGTAGCATGTGCTCCGAGACCATGGACTATAGCCTGTCGCTTTTCAGTGATTTTCACCTTTTTTTTCAAATCATCCGAAACCGTGAAAAATGCCACCCTGTAGCATGTGCTCCGAGACCATGGACTATAGCCTGTCGCTTTTCAGTGATTTTCACCCTTTTTTTCAAATCCTCCGAAACCGTGAAAAATGGCACCCTGTACTCCTGTAGCATGTGCTCCAAAACCATGGACTATAGCCTTTCGCTTTTCTGCGATTTTCACCTTTTTTCAAATCCTCCGAAACCGTGAAAAATGCCACCCTGTAGCATGTGCTCCGAGACCATGGACTATAGCCTGTCGCTTTTCAGTGATTTCCACCTTTTTATCAAATCCTCCGAAAACCGTGAAAAATGCCACCTTGTAGCATGTGCTCCGAGACCATGGACTATAGCCTGTCGCTTTTCAGTGATTTTCACCTTTTTTTCAAATCCTCCGAAACCGTGAAAAATGCCACCCTGTAGCATGTGCTCCGAGACCATGGACTATAGCCTGTCGCTTTTCAGTGATTTTCAACTTTTTTTCAAATCCTCCGAAACCGTGAAAAATGCCACCCTGTAGCATGTGCTCCGAGACCATGGACTATAGCCTGTCGCTTTTCAGTGATTTTCACCTTTTTTTCAAATCCTCCGAAAACCGTGAAAAATGCCACCCTGTAGCATGTGCTCCGAGACCATGGACTATAGCCTGTCGCTTTTCAGTGATTTTCACCTTTTTTTCAAATCCTCCGAAAACCGTGAAAAATGCCACCCTGTAGCATGTGCTCCGAGACCATGGACTATAGCCTGTCGCTTTTCAGTGATTTTCACCTTTTTTTCAAATCCTCTGAAACCGTGAAAAATGCCACCCTGTAGCATGTGCTCCGAGACCATGGACTATAGCCTGTCGCTTTTCAGTGACTTTCACCTTTTTTTCAAATCCTCCGAAAACCGTGAAAAATGCCACCCTGTAGCATGTGCTCCGAGACCATGGACTATAGCCTGTCGCTTTTCAGTGATTTTCACCTTTTTTTCAAATCCTCCGACCCTCCGACACCATGGAATATAGCCTTTCGCTTTTCCACGATTTTCACCTTTTTTCAAATCCTCCGAAACCTTGAAAAATGCCACCCTGTAGCATGTGCTCCAAAACCATGGACTATAGCCTTTCGCTTTTCTGCGATTTCCACCTTTTTATCAAATCCTCCGAAAACCGTGAAAAATGCCACCTTGTAGCATGTGCTCCGAGACCATGGACTATAGCCTGTCGCTTTTCAGTGATTTTCACCTTTTTTTCAAATCCTCCGAAACCGTGAAAAATGCCACCCTGTAGCATGTGCTCCGAGACCATGGACTATAGCCTGTCGCTTTTCAGTGATTTTCAACTTTTTTTCAAATCCTCCGAAACCGTGAAAAATGCCACCCTGTAGCATGTGCTCCGAGACCATGGACTATAGCCTGTCGCTTTTCAGTGATTTTCACCTTTTTTTCAAATCCTCCGAAAACCGTGAAAAATGCCACCCTGTAGCATGTGCTCCGAGACCATGGACTATAGCCTGTCGCTTTTCAGTGATTTTCACCTTTTTTTCAAATCCTCCGAAAACCGTGAAAAATGCCACCCTGTAGCATGTGCTCCGAGACCATGGACTATAGCCTGTCGCTTTTCAGTGATTTTCACCTTTTTTTCAAATCCTCTGAAACCGTGAAAAATGCCACCCTGTAGCATGTGCTCCGAGACCATGGACTATAGCCTGTCGCTTTTCAGTGATTTTCACCTTTTTTTCAAATCCTCCGAAAACCGTGAAAAATGCCACCCTGTAGCATGTGCTCCGAGACCATGGACTATAGCCTGTCGCTTTTCAGTGATTTTCACCTTTTTTTCAAATCCTCCGACCCTCCGACACCATGGAATATAGCCTTTCGCTTTTCCACGATTTTCACCTTTTTTCAAATCCTCCGAAACCTTGAAAAATGCCACCCTGTAGCATGTGCTCCGAGACCATGGACTATAGCCTGTCGCTTTTCAGTGATTTTTCACCTTTTTTTTAAATCCTCCGAAACCGTGAAAAATGCCACCCTGTAGCATGTGCTCCGAGACCATGGACTATAGCCTGTCGCTTTTCAGTGATTTTCACCTTTTTTTCAAATCCTCCAAAACCGTGAAAAATAGCACCCTGTAGCATGTGCTCCGAGACCATGGACTATAGCCTGTCGCTTTTCAGTGATTTTCACCTTTTTTTCAAATCCTCCGAAACAGTGAAAAATGCCACCCTGTAGCATGTGCTCCGAGACCATGGACTATAGCCTGTCGCTTTTCAGTGATTTTCACCTTTTTTTCAAATCCTCCGAAACCGTGAAAAATGGCACCCTGTAGCATGTGCTCCGAGACCATGGACTATAGCCTGTCGCTTTTCAGTGATTTTCACCTTTTTTTCAAATCCTCCGAAACCGTGAAAAATGCCACCCTGTAGCATGTGCTCCGAGACCATGGACTATAGCCTGTCGCTTTTCAGTGATTTTCACCTTTTTTTCAAATCCTCCGAAACCGTGAAAAATGCCACCCTGTAGCATGTGCTCCGATACCATGGACTATAGCCTGTCGCTTTTCAGTGATTTTCACCTTTTTTTCAAATCCCCTGAAAACCGTGAAAAATGCCACCCTGTAGCATGTGCTCCGAGACCATGGACTATCACCTGTCGCTTTTCAGTGATTTTCACCTTTTTTTCAAATCCTCCGAAACCGTGAAACATTCCACCCTGTAGCAAGTGCTCCGAGACCATGGACTATAGCCTGTCGCTTTTCAGTGATTTTCAAATTTTTTTCAAATCCTCCGAAACAGTGAAAAATGCCACCCTGTAGCATGTGCTCCGAGACCATGGACTATAGCCTGTCGCTTTTCAGTTATTTTCACATTTTTTTTTAATCCTCCGAAACCGTGAAAAATGCCACCCTGTAGCATGTGCTCCGAGACCATGGACTATAGCCTGTCGCTTTTCAGTGATTTTCACCTTTTTTTCAAATCCTCCGAAACCGTGAAAAATGCCACCCTGTAGCATGTGCTCCGAGACCATGGACTATAGCCTGTCGCTTTTCAGTGATTTTCACCTTTTTTTCAAATCCTCCGAAACCGTGAAAAATGCCACCCTGTAGCATGTGCTCCGAGACCATGGACTATAGCCTGTCGCTTTTCAGTGATTTTCACCTTTTTCTCAAATCCTTCGAAACCGTGAAAAATGCCACCCAGTAGCATGTGCTCCGAGACCAAGGACTATAGCCTGTCGCTTTTCAGTGATTTTCACCTTTTTTTCAAATCCTCCGAAAACCGTGAAAAATGCAACCCTGTAGCATGTGCTCCGAGACCATGGACTATAGCCTGTCGCTTTTCAGTGATTTTCACCTTTTTTTCAAATCCTCCGAAACAGTGAAAAATGCCACCCTGTAGCATGTGCTCCGAGACCATGGACTATAGCCTGTCGCTTTTCAGTGATTTTCACCTTTTTTTTCAAATCATCCGAAACCGTGAAAAATGCCACCCTGTAGCATGTGCTCCGAGACCATGGACTATAGCCTGTCGCTTTTCAGTGATTTTCACCCTTTTTTTCAAATCCTCCGAAACCGTGAAAAATGGCACCCTGTACTCCTGTAGCATGTGCTCCAAAACCATGGACTATAGCCTTTCGCTTTTCTGCGATTTTCACCTTTTTTCAAATCCTCCGAAACCGTGAAAAATGCCACCCTGTAGCATGTGCTCCGAGACCATGGACTATAGCCTGTCGCTTTTCAGTGATTTCCACCTTTTTATCAAATCCTCCGAAAACCGTGAAAAATGCCACCTTGTAGCATGTGCTCCGAGACCATGGACTATAGCCTGTCGCTTTTCAGTGATTTTCACCTTTTTTTCAAATCCTCCGAAACCGTGAAAAATGCCACCCTGTAGCATGTGCTCCGAGACCATGGACTATAGCCTGTCGCTTTTCAGTGATTTTCAACTTTTTTTCAAATCCTCCGAAACCGTGAAAAATGCCACCCTGTAGCATGTGCTCCGAGACCATGGACTATAGCCTGTCGCTTTTCAGTGATTTTCACCTTTTTTTCAAATCCTCCGAAAACCGTGAAAAATGCCACCCTGTAGCATGTGCTCCGAGACCATGGACTATAGCCTGTCGCTTTTCAGTGATTTTCACCTTTTTTTCAAATCCTCCGAAAACCGTGAAAAATGCCACCCTGTAGCATGTGCTCCGAGACCATGGACTATAGCCTGTCGCTTTTCAGTGATTTTCACCTTTTTTTCAAATCCTCCGAAACCGTGAAAAATGCCACCCTGTAGCATGTGCTCCGAGACCATGGACTATAGCCTGTCGCTTTTCAGTGATTTTCACCTTTTTTTCAAATCCTCCGAAACCGTGAAAAATGCCACCCTGTAGCATGTGCTCCGATACCATGGACTATAGCCTGTCGCTTTTCAGTGATTTTCACCTTTTTTTCAAATCCTCCGAAAACCGTGAAAAATGCCACCCTGTAGCATGTGCTCCGAGACCATGGACTATCACCTGTCGCTTTTCAGTGATTTTCACCTTTTTTTCAAATCCTCCGAAACCGTGAAACATTCCACCCTGTAGCAAGTGCTCCGAGACCATGGACTATAGCCTGTCGCTTTTCAGTGATTTTCAAATTTTTTTCAAATCCTCCGAAACAGTGAAAAATGCCACCCTGTAGCATGTGCTCCGAGACCATGGACTATAGCCTGTCGCTTTTCAGTGATTTTCACATTTTTTTTTAATCCTCCGAAACCGTGAAAAATGCCACCCTGTAGCATGTGCTCCGAGACCATGGACTATAGCCTGTCGCTTTTCAGTGATTTTCACCTTTTTTTCAAATCCTCCGAAACCGTGAAAAATGCCACCCTGTAGCATGTGCTCCGAGACCATGGACTATAGCCTGTCGCTTTTCAGTGATTTTCACCTTTTTTTCAAATCCTCCGAAACCGTGAAAAATGCCACCCTGTAGCATGTGCTCCGAGACCATGGACTATAGCCTGTCGCTTTTCAGTGATTTTCACCTTTTTCTCAAATCCTTCGAAACCGTGAAAAATGCCACCCAGTAGCATGTGCTCCGAGACCAAGGACTATAGCCTGTCGCTTTTCAGTGATTTTCACCTTTTTTTCAAATCCTCCGAAAACCGTGAAAAATGCAACCCTGTAGCATGTGCTCCGAGACCATGGACTATAGCCTGTCGCTTTTCAGTGATTTTCACCTTTTTTTCAAATCCTCCGAAACAGTGAAAAATGCCACCCTGTAGCATGTGCTCCGAGACCATGGACTATAGCCTGTCGCTTTTCAGTGATTTTCACCTTTTTTTTCAAATCATCCGAAACCGTGAAAAATGCCACCCTGTAGCATGTGCTCCGAGACCATGGACTATAGCCTGTCGCTTTTCAGTGATTTTCACCCTTTTTTTCAAATCCTCCGAAACCGTGAAAAATGGCACCCTGTACTCCTGTAGCATGTGCTCCAAAACCATGGACTATAGCCTTTCGCTTTTCTGCGATTTTCACCTTTTTTCAAATCCTCCGAAACCGTGAAAAATGCCACCCTGTAGCATGTGCTCCGAGACCATGGACTATAGCCTGTCGCTTTTCAGTGATTTCCACCTTTTTATCAAATCCTCCGAAAACCGTGAAAAATGCCACCTTGTAGCATGTGCTCCGAGACCATGGACTATAGCCTGTCGCTTTTCAGTGATTTTCACCTTTTTTTCAAATCCTCCGAAACCGTGAAAAATGCCACCCTGTAGCATGTGCTCCGAGACCATGGACTATAGCCTGTCGCTTTTCAGTGATTTTCAACTTTTTTTCAAATCCTCCGAAACCGTGAAAAATGCCACCCTGTAGCATGTGCTCCGAGACCATGGACTATAGCCTGTCGCTTTTCAGTGATTTTCACCTTTTTTTCAAATCCTCCGAAAACCGTGAAAAATGCCACCCTGTAGCATGTGCTCCGAGACCATGGACTATAGCCTGTCGCTTTTCAGTGATTTTCACCTTTTTTTCAAATCCTCCGAAAACCGTGAAAAATGCCACCCTGTAGCATGTGCTCCGAGACCATGGACTATAGCCTGTCGCTTTTCAGTGATTTTCACCTTTTTTTCAAATCCTCTGAAACCGTGAAAAATGCCACCCTGTAGCATGTGCTCCGAGACCATGGACTATAGCCTGTCGCTTTTCAGTGACTTTCACCTTTTTTTCAAATCCTCCGAAAACCGTGAAAAATGCCACCCTGTAGCATGTGCTCCGAGACCATGGACTATAGCCTGTCGCTTTTCAGTGATTTTCACCTTTTTTTCAAATCCTCCGACCCTCCGACACCATGGAATATAGCCTTTCGCTTTTCCACGATTTTCACCTTTTTTCAAATCCTCCGAAACCTTGAAAAATGCCACCCTGTAGCATGTGCTCCGAGACCATGGACTATAGCCTGTCGCTTTTCAGTGATTTTCACCTTTTTTTCAAATCCTCCGAAAACCGTGAAAAATGCCACCCTGTAGCATGTGCTCCGAGACCATGGACTATAGCCTGTCGCTTTTCAGTGATTTTCACCTTTTTTTTAAATCCTCCGAAACCGTGAAAAATGCCACCCTGTAGCATGTGCTCCGAGACCATGGACTATAGCCTGTCGCTTTTCAGTGATTTTCACCTTTTTTTCAAATCCTCCAAAACCGTGAAAAATAGCACCCTGTAGCATGTGCTCCGAGACCATGGACTATAGCCTGTCGCTTTTCAGTGATTTTCACCTTTTTTTCAAATCCTCCGAAACAGTGAAAAATGCCACCCTGTAGCATGTGCTCCGAGACCATGGACTATAGCCTGTCGCTTTTCAGTGATTTTCACCTTTTTTTCAAATCCTCCGAAACCGTGAAAAATGGCACCCTGTAGCATGTGCTCCGAGACCATGGACTATCACCTGTCGCTTTTCAGTGATTTTCACCTTTTTTTCAAATCCTCCGAAACCGTGAAAAATGCCACCCTGTAGCAAATACTCCGAGACCATGGACTATAGCCTGTCGCTTTTCAGTGATTTTCACCTTTTTTTCAAATCCTCCGAAAACCGTGAAAAATGCCACCCTGTAGCATGTGCTCCGAGACCATGGACTATAGCCTGTCGCTTTTCAGTGATTTTCACCTTTTTTTCAAATCCTCCGAAAACCGTGAAAAATGCCACCCTGTAGCATGTGCTCCGAGACCATGGACTATAGCCTGTCGCTTTTCAGTGATTTTCACCTTTTTTTCAAATCCTCTGAAACCGTGAAAAATGCCACCCTGTAGCATGTGCTCCGAGACCATGGACTATAGCCTGTCGCTTTTCAGTGACTTTCACCTTTTTTTCAAATCCTCCGAAAACCGTGAAAAATGCCACCCTGTAGCATGTGCTCCGAGACCATGGACTATAGCCTGTCGCTTTTCAGTGATTTTCACCTTTTTTTCAAATCCTCCGACCCTCCGACACCATGGAATATAGCCTTTCGCTTTTCCACGATTTTCACCTTTTTTCAAATCCTCCGAAACCTTGAAAAATGCCACCCTGTAGCATGTGCTCCGAGACCATGGACTATAGCCTGTCGCTTTTCAGTGATTTTCACCTTTTTTTCAAATCCTCCGAAAACCGTGAAAAATGCCACCCTGTAGCATGTGCTCCGAGACCATGGACTATAGCCTGTCGCTTTTCAGTGATTTTCACCTTTTTTTTAAATCCTCCGAAACCGTGAAAAATGCCACCCTGTAGCATGTGCTCCGAGACCATGGACTATAGCCTGTCGCTTTTCAGTGATTTTCACCTTTTTTTCAAATCCTCCAAAACCGTGAAAAATAGCACCCTGTAGCATGTGCTCCGAGACCATGGACTATAGCCTGTCGCTTTTCAGTGATTTTCACCTTTTTTTCAAATCCTCCGAAACAGTGAAAAATGCCACCCTGTAGCATGTGCTCCGAGACCATGGACTATAGCCTGTCGCTTTTCAGTGATTTTCACCTTTTTTTCAAATCCTCCGAAACCGTGAAAAATGGCACCCTGTAGCATGTGCTCCGAGACCATGGACTATCACCTGTCGCTTTTCAGTGATTTTCACCTTTTTTTCCAAATCCTCCGAAACCGTGAAAAATGCCACCCTGTAGCAAATACTCCGAGACCATGGACTATAGCCTGTCGCTTTTCAGTGATTTTCACCTTTTTTTCAAATCCTCCGAAACCGTGAAAAATGCCACCCTGTAGCATGTGCTCCGAGACCATGGACTATAGCCTGTCGCTTTTCAGTTATTTTCACTTTTTTTTCAAATCATCCGAAACCGTGAAAAATGCCACCCTGTAGCATGTGCTCCGAGACCATGGACTATAGCCTGTCGCTTTTCAGTGATTTTCACCCTTTTTTTCAAATCCTCCGAAACCGTGAAAAATGGCACCCTGTACTCCTGTAGCATGTGCTCCAAAACCATGGACTATAGCCTTTCGCTTTTCTGCGATTTCCACCTTTTTATCAAATCCTCCGAAAACCGTGAAAAATGCCACCTTGTAGCATGTGCTCCGAGACCATGGACTATAGCCTGTCGCTTTTCAGTGATTTTCACCTTTTTTTCAAATCCTCCGAAACCGTGAAAAATGCCACCCTGTAGCATGTGCTCCGAGACCATGGACTATAGCCTGTCGCTTTTCAGTGATTTTCAACTTTTTTTCAAATCCTCCGAAACCGTGAAAAATGCCACCCTGTAGCATGTGCTCCGAGACCATGGACTATAGCCTGTCGCTTTTCAGTGATTTTCACCTTTTTTTCAAATCCTCCGAAAACCGTGAAAAATGCCACCCTGTAGCATGTGCTCCGAGACCATGGACTATAGCCTGTCGCTTTTCAGTGATTTTCACCTTTTTTTCAAATCCTCCGAAAACCGTGAAAAATGCCACCCTGTAGCATGTGCTCCGAGACCATGGACTATAGCCTGTCGCTTTTCAGTGATTTTCACCTTTTTTTCAAATCCTCTGAAACCGTGAAAAATGCCACCCTGTAGCATGTGCTCCGAGACCATGGACTATAGCCTGTCGCTTTTCAGTGATTTTCACCTTTTTTTCAAATCCTCCGAAAACCGTGAAAAATGCCACCCTGTAGCATGTGCTCCGAGACCATGGACTATAGCCTGTCGCTTTTCAGTGATTTTCACCTTTTTTTCAAATCCTCCGACCCTCCGACACCATGGAATATAGCCTTTCGCTTTTCCACGATTTTCACCTTTTTTCAAATCCTCCGAAACCTTGAAAAATGCCACCCTGTAGCATGTGCTCCGAGACCATGGACTATAGCCTGTCGCTTTTCAGTGATTTTTCACCTTTTTTTTAAATCCTCCGAAACCGTGAAAAATGCCACCCTGTAGCATGTGCTCCGAGACCATGGACTATAGCCTGTCGCTTTTCAGTGATTTTCACCTTTTTTTCAAATCCTCCAAAACCGTGAAAAATAGCACCCTGTAGCATGTGCTCCGAGACCATGGACTATAGCCTGTCGCTTTTCAGTGATTTTCACCTTTTTTTCAAATCCTCCGAAACAGTGAAAAATGCCACCCTGTAGCATGTGCTCCGAGACCATGGACTATAGCCTGTCGCTTTTCAGTGATTTTCACCTTTTTTTCAAATCCTCCGAAACCGTGAAAAATGGCACCCTGTAGCATGTGCTCCGAGACCATGGACTATAGCCTGTCGCTTTTCAGTGATTTTCACCTTTTTTTCAAATCCTCCGAAACCGTGAAAAATGCCACCCTGTAGCATGTGCTCCGAGACCATGGACTATAGCCTGTCGCTTTTCAGTGATTTTCACCTTTTTTTCAAATCCTCCGAAACCGTGAAAAATGCCACCCTGTAGCATGTGCTCCGATACCATGGACTATAGCCTGTCGCTTTTCAGTGATTTTCACCTTTTTTTCAAATCCTCCGAAAACCGTGAAAAATGCCACCCTGTAGCATGTGCTCCGAGACCATGGACTATCACCTGTCGCTTTTCAGTGATTTTCACCTTTTTTTCAAATCCTCCGAAACCGTGAAACATTCCACCCTGTAGCAAGTGCTCCGAGACCATGGACTATAGCCTGTCGCTTTTCAGTGATTTTCAAATTTTTTTCAAATCCTCCGAAACAGTGAAAAATGCCACCCTGTAGCATGTGCTCCGAGACCATGGACTATAGCCTGTCGCTTTTCAGTGATTTTCACATTTTTTTTAAATCCTCCGAAACCGTGAAAAATGCCACCCTGTAGCATGTGCTCCGAGACCATGGACTATAGCCTGTCGCTTTTCAGTGATTTTCACCTTTTTTTCAAATCCTCCGAAACCGTGAAAAATGCCACCCTGTAGCATGTGCTCCGAGACCATGGACTATAGCCTGTCGCTTTTCAGTGATTTTCACCTTTTTTTCAAATCCTCCGAAACCGTGAAAAATGCCACCCTGTAGCATGTGCTCCGAGACCATGGACTATAGCCTGTCGCTTTTCAGTGATTTTCACCTTTTTCTCAAATCCTTCGAAACCGTGAAAAATGCCACCCAGTAGCATGTGCTCCGAGACCAAGGACTATAGCCTGTCGCTTTTCAGTGATTTTCACCTTTTTTTCAAATCCTCCGAAAACCGTGAAAAATGCAACCCTGTAGCATGTGCTCCGAGACCATGGACTATAGCCTGTCGCTTTTCAGTGATTTTCACCTTTTTTTCAAATCTTCCGAAACAGTGAAAAATGCCACCCTGTAGCATGTGCTCCGAGACCATGGACTATAGCCTGTCGCTTTTCAGTGATTTTCACCTTTTTTTTCAAATCATCCGAAACCGTGAAAAATGCCACCCTGTAGCATGTGCTCCGAGACCATGGACTATAGCCTGTCGCTTTTCAGTGATTTTTACCCTTTTTTTCAAATCCTCCGAAACCGTGAAAAATGGCACCCTGTACTCCTGTAGCATGTGCTCCAAAACCATGGACTATAGCCTTTCGCTTTTCTGCGATTTTCACCTTTTTTCAAATCCTCCGAAACCGTGAAAAATGCCACCCTGTAGCATGTGCTCCGAGACCATGGACTATAGCCTGTCGCTTTTCAGTGATTTCCACCTTTTTATCAAATCCTCCGAAAACCGTGAAAAATGCCACCTTGTAGCATGTGCTCCGAGACCATGGACTATAGCCTGTCGCTTTTCAGTGATTTTCACCTTTTTTTCAAATCCTCCGAAACCGTGAAAAATGCCACCCTGTAGCATGTGCTCCGAGACCATGGACTATAGCCTGTCGCTTTTCAGTGATTTTCAACTTTTTTTCAAATCCTCCGAAACCGTGAAAAATGCCACCCTGTAGCATGTGCTCCGAGACCATGGACTATAGCCTGTCGCTTTTCAGTGATTTTCACCTTTTTTTCAAATCCTCCGAAAACCGTGAAAAATGCCACCCTGTAGCATGTGCTCCGAGACCATGGACTATAGCCTGTCGCTTTTCAGTGATTTTCACCTTTTTTTCAAATCCTCCGAAAACCGTGAAAAATGCCACCCTGTAGCATGTGCTCCGAGACCATGGACTATAGCCTGTCGCTTTTCAGTGATTTTCACCTTTTTTTCAAATCCTCTGAAACCGTGAAAAATGCCACCCTGTAGCATGTGCTCCGAGACCATGGACTATAGCCTGTCGCTTTTCAGTGACTTTCACCTTTTTTTCAAATCCTCCGAAAACCGTGAAAAATGCCACCCTGTAGCATGTGCTCCGAGACCATGGACTATAGCCTGTCGCTTTTCAGTGATTTTCACCTTTTTTTCAAATCCTCCGACCCTCCGACACCATGGAATATAGCCTTTCGCTTTTCCACGATTTTCACCTTTTTTCAAATCCTCCGAAACCTTGAAAAATGCCACCCTGTAGCATGTGCTCCGAGACCATGGACTATAGCCTGTCGCTTTTCAGTGATTTTCACCTTTTTTTCAAATCCTCCGAAAACCGTGAAAAATGCCACCCTGTAGCATGTGCTCCGAGACCATGGACTATAGCCTGTCGCTTTTCAGTGATTTTCACCTTTTTTTTAAATCCTCCGAAACCGTGAAAAATGCCACCCTGTAGCATGTGCTCCGAGACCATGGACTATAGCCTGTCGCTTTTCAGTGATTTTCACCTTTTTTTCAAATCCTCCAAAACCGTGAAAAATAGCACCCTGTAGCATGTGCTCCGAGACCATGGACTATAGCCTGTCGCTTTTCAGTGATTTTCACCTTTTTTTCAAATCCTCCGAAACAGTGAAAAATGCCACCCTGTAGCATGTGCTCCGAGACCATGGACTATAGCCTGTCGCTTTTCAGTGATTTTCACCTTTTTTTCAAATCCTCCGAAACCGTGAAAAATGGCACCCTGTAGCATGTGCTCCGAGACCATGGACTATCACCTGTCGCTTTTCAGTGATTTTCACCTTTTTTTCAAATCCTCCGAAACCGTGAAAAATGCCACCCTGTAGCATGTGCTCCGAGACCATGGACTATAGCCTGTCGCTTTTCAGTGATTTTCACCTTTTTTTCAAATCCTCCGAAACCGTGAAAAATTCCACCCTGTAGCAAGTGCTCCGAGACCATGGACTATAGCCTGTCGCTTTTCAGTGATTTTCAAAAAAATTTCAAATCCTCCGAAACAGTGAAAAATGCCACCCTGTAGCATGTGCTCCGAGACCATGGACTATAGCCTGTCGCTTTTCAGTGATTTTCACATTTTTTTTGAATCCTCCGAAACCGTGAAAAATGCCACCCTGTAGCATGTGCTCCGAGACCATGGACTATAGCCTGTCGCTTTTCAGTGATTTTCACCTTTTTTTCAAATCCTCCGAAACCGTGAAAAATGCCACCCTGTAGCATGTGCTCCGAGACCATGGACTATAGCCTGTCGCTTTTCAGTGATTTTCACCTTTTTTTCAAATCCTCCGAAACCGTGAAAAATGCCACCCTGTAGCATGTGCTCCGAGACCATGGACTATAGCCTGTCGCTTTTCAGTGATTTTCACCTTTTTCTCAAATCCTTCGAAACCGTGAAAAATGCCACCCAGTAGCATGTGCTCCGAGACCAAGGACTATAGCCTGTCGCTTTTCAGTGATTTTCACCTTTTTTTCAAATCCTCCGAAAACCGTGAAAAATGCAACCCTGTAGCATGTGCTCCGAGACCATGGACTATAGCCTGTCGCTTTTCAGTGATTTTCACCTTTTTTTCAAATCCTCCGAAACAGTGAAAAATGCCACCCTGTAGCATGTGCTCCGAGACCATGGACTATAGCCTGTCGCTTTTCAGTGATTTTCACCTTTTTTTTCAAATCATCCGAAACCGTGAAAAATGCCACCCTGTAGCATGTGCTCCGAGACCATGGACTATAGCCTGTCGCTTTTCAGTGATTTTCACCCTTTTTTTCAAATCCTCCGAAACCGTGAAAAATGGCACCCTGTACTCCTGTAGCATGTGCTCCAAAACCATGGACTATAGCCTTTCGCTTTTCTGCGATTTTCACCTTTTTTCAAATCCTCCGAAACCGTGAAAAATGCCACCCTGTAGCATGTGCTCCGAGACCATGGACTATAGCCTGTCGCTTTTCAGTGATTTCCACCTTTTTATCAAATCCTCCGAAAACCGTGAAAAATGCCACCTTGTAGCATGTGCTCCGAGACCATGGACTATAGCCTGTCGCTTTTCAGTGATTTTCACCTTTTTTTCAAATCCTCCGAAACCGTGAAAAATGCCACCCTGTAGTATGTGCTCCGAGACCATGGACTATAGCCTGTCGCTTTTCAGTGATTTTCAACTTTTTTTCAAATCCTCCGAAACCGTGAAAAATGCCACCCTGTAGCATGTGCTCCGAGACCATGGACTATAGCCTGTCGCTTTTCAGTGATTTTCACCTTTTTTTCAAATCCTCCGAAAACCGTGAAAAATGCCACCCTGTAGCATGTGCTCCGAGACCATGGACTATAGCCTGTCGCTTTTCAGTGATTTTCACCTTTTTTTCAAATCCTCCGAAAACCGTGAAAAATGCCACCCTGTAGCATGTGCTCCGAGACCATGGACTATAGCCTGTCGCTTTTCAGTGATTTTCACCTTTTTTTCAAATCCTCTGAAACCGTGAAAAATGCCACCCTGTAGCATGTGCTCCGAGACCATGGACTATAGCCTGTCGCTTTTCAGTGATTTTCACCTTTTTTTCAAATCCTCCGAAAACCGTGAAAAATGCCACCCTGTAGCATGTGCTCCGAGACCATGGACTATAGCCTGTCGCTTTTCAGTGATTTTCACCTTTTTTTCAAATCCTCCGACCCTCCGACACCATGGAATATAGCCTTTCGCTTTTCCACGATTTTCACCTTTTTTCAAATCCTCCGAAACCTTGAAAAATGCCACCCTGTAGCATGTGCTCCGAGACCATGGACTATAGCCTGTCGCTTTTCAGTGATTTTCACCTTTTTTTCAAATCCTCCGAAAACCGTGAAAAATGCCACCCTGTAGCATGTGCTCCGAGACCATGGACTATAGCCTGTCGCTTTTCAGTGATTTTCACCTTTTTTTCAAATCCTCCGACCCTCCGACACCATGGAATATAGCCTTTCGCTTTTCCACGATTTTCACCTTTTTTCAAATCCTCCGAAACCTTGAAAAATGCCACCCTGTAGCATGTGCTCCGAGACCATGGACTATAGCCTGTCGCTTTTCAGTGATTTTCACCTTTTTTTCAAATCCTCCGAAAACCGTGAAAAATGCCACCCTGTAGCATGTGCTCCGAGACCATGGACTATAGCCTGTCGCTTTTCAGTGATTTTCACCTTTTTTTTAAATCCTCCGAAACCGTGAAAAATGCCACCCTGTAGCATGTGCTCCGAGACCATGGACTATAGCCTGTCGCTTTTCAGTGATTTTCACCTTTTTTTCAAATCCTCCAAAACCGTGAAAAATAGCACCCTGTAGCATGTGCTCCGAGACCATGGACTATAGCCTGTCGCTTTTCAGTGATTTTCACCTTTTTTTCAAATCCTCCGAAACAGTGAAAAATGCCACCCTGTAGCATGTGCTCCGAGACCATGGACTATAGCCTGTCGCTTTTCAGTGATTTTCACCTTTTTTTCAAATCCTCCGAAACCGTGAAAAATGGCACCCTGTAGCATGTGCTCCGAGACCATGGACTATAGCCTGTCGCTTTTCAGTGATTTTCACCTTTTTTTCAAATCCTCCGAAACCGTGAAAAATGCCACCCTGTAGCATGTGCTCCGAGACCATGGACTATAGCCTGTCGCTTTTCAGTGATTTTCACCTTTTTTTCAAATCCTCCGAAACCGTGAAAAATGCCACCCTGTAGCATGTGCTCCGATACCATGGACTATAGCCTGTCGCTTTTCAGTGATTTTCACCTTTTTTTCAAATCCTCCGAAAACCGTGAAAAATGCCACCCTGTAGCATGTGCTCCGAGACCATGGACTATCACCTGTCGCTTTTCAGTGATTTTCACCTTTTTTTCAAATCCTCCGAAACCGTGAAAAATGCCACCCTGTAGCATGTGCTCCGAGACCATGGACTATAGCCTGTCGCTTTTCAGTGATTTTCACCTTTTTTTCAAATCCTCCGAAACCGTGAAAAATTCCACCCTGTAGCAAGTGCTCCGAGACCATGGACTATAGCCTGTCGCTTTTCAGTGATTTTCAATTTTTTTTCAAATCCTCCGAAACAGTGAAAAATGCCACCCTGTAGCATGTGCTCCGAGACCATGGACTATAGCCTGTCGCTTTTCAGTGATTTTCACATTTTTTTTTAATCCTCCGAAACCGTGAAAAATGCCACCCTGTAGCATGTGCTCCGAGACCATGGACTATAGCCTGTCGCTTTTCAGTGATTTTCACCTTTTTTTCAAATCCTCCGAAACCGTGAAAAATGCCACCCTGTAGCATGTGCTCCGAGACCATGGACTATAGCCTGTCGCTTTTCAGTGATTTTCACCTTTTTTTCAAATCCTCCGAAACCGTGAAAAATGCCACCCTGTAGCATGTGCTCCGAGACCATGGACTATAGCCTGTCGCTTTTCAGTTATTTTCACCTTTTTTTCAAATCCTCCGAAACCGTGAAAAATGCCACCCTGTAGCATGTGCTCCGAGACCATGGACTATAGCCTGTCGCTTTTCAGTGATTTTCACCTTTTTCTCAAATCCTTCGAAACCGTGAAAAATGCCACCCAGTAGCATGTGCTCCGAGACCATGGACTATAGCCTGTCGCTTTTCAGTGATTTTCACCTTTTTTTCAAATCCCCTGAAACCGTGAAAAATGCCACCCTGTAGCATGTGCTCCGAGACCATGGACTATAGCCTGTAGCTTTTCAGTGATTTTCACCTTTTTTTCAAATCCTCCGAAACCGTGAAAAATGCCACCCTGTAGCATGTGCTCCGAGACCATGGACTATAGCCTGTCGCTTTTCAGTGATTTTCACCTTTTTTTCAAATCCTCCGAAACCGTGAAAAATGCCACCCTGTAGCATGTGCTCCGAGACCATGGACTATAGCCTGTCGCTTTTCAGTGATTTTCACCTTTTTTTCAAATCCTCCGAAACCGTGAAAAATGCCACCCTGTAGCATGTGCTCCGATACCATGGACTATAGCCTGTCGCTTTTCAGTGATTTTCACCTTTTTTTCAAATCCTCCGAAACCGTGAAAAATGCCACCCTGTAGCATGTGCTCCGAGACCATGGACTATAGCCTGTCGCTTTTCAGTGATTTTCACCTTTTTTTCAAATCCTCCGAAACCGTGAAAAATGCCACCCTGTAGCATGTGCTCCGAGACCATGGACTATAGCCTGTCGCTTTTCAGTGATTTTCACCTTTTTTTCAAATCCTCCGAAACCGTGAAAAATGCCACCCTGTAGCATGTGCTCCGAGACCATGGACTATAGCCTTTCGCTTTTCCGTGATTTTCACCTTTTTTTCAAATCCTCCGAAATCGTAAAAACAACATACTATAGTATGCCCTCCGACACCATGGACTATAGCCTTTCGCTTTTCCGCGATTTTCACCTTTTTTCAAATCCTCCGAAACCGTGAAAAATGCCACCCTGTAGCATGTGCTCCGAGACCATGGACTATAGCCTGTCGCTTTTCAGTGATTTTCACCCTTTTCTCAAATCCTCCAAAACCGTGAAAAATGCCACCCTGTAGCATGTGCTCCGAGACCATGGACTATAGCCTGTCGCTTTTCAGTGATTTCCACCTTTTTTTCAAATCCTCCGAAAACCGTGAAAAATTCCACCCTGTAGCATGTGCTCCGAGACCATGGACTATAGCCTGTCGCTTTTCAGTGATTTCCACCTTTTTATCAAATCGTCCAAAACCGTGAAAAATGCCACCCTGTAGCATGTGCTCCGAGACCATGGACTATAGCCTGTCGCTTTTCAGTGATTTTCACATTTTTTTTAATCCTCCGAAACCGTGAAAAATGCCACCCTGTAGCAAATACTCCGAGACCATGGACTATAGCCTGTCGCTTTTCAGTGATTTTCACCTTTTTTTCAAATCCTCCGAAACCGTGAAAAATGCCACCCTGTAGCATGTGCTCCGAGACCATGGACTATAGCCTGTCGCTTTTCAGTTATTTTCACTTTTTGTTCAAATCATCCGAAACCGTGAAAAATGCCACCCTGTAGCATGTGCTCCGAGACCATGGACTATAGCCTGTCGCTTTTCAGTGATTTTCACCCTTTTTTTCAAATCCTCCGAAACCGTGAAAAATGGCACCCTGTACTCCTGTAGCATGTGCTCCAAAACCATGGACTATAGCCTTTCGCTTTTCTGCGATTTTCACCTTTTTTCAAATCCTCCGAAACCGTGAAAAATGCCACCCTGTAGCATGTGCTCCGAGACCATGGACTATAGCCTGTCGCTTTTCAGTGATTTCCACCTTTTTTTCAAATCCTCCGAAACCGTGAAAAATGCCACCCTGTAGCATGTGCTCCGAGACCATGGACTATAGCCTGTCGCTTTTCAGTGATTTTCAACTTTTTTTCAAATCCTCCGAAACCGTGAAAAATGCCACCCTGTAGCATGTGCTCCGAGACCATGGACTATAGCCTGTCGCTTTTCAGTGATTTTCACCTTTTTTTCAAATCCTCCGAAAACCGTGAAAAATGCCACCCTGTAGCATGTGCTCCGAGACCATGGACTATAGCCTGTCGCTTTTCAGTGATTTTCACCTTTTTTTCAAATCCTCCGAAAACCGTGAAAAATGCCACCCTGTAGCATGTGCTCCGAGACCATGGACTATAGCCTGTCGCTTTTCAGTGATTTTCAACTTTTTTTCAAATCCTCCGAAACCGTGAAAAATGCCACCCTGTAGCATGTGCTCCGAGACCATGGACTATAGCCTGTCGCTTTTCAGTGATTTTCACCTTTTTTTCAAATCCTCCGAAAACCGTGAAAAATGCCACCCTGTAGCATGTGCTCCGAGACCATGGACTATAGCCTGTCGCTTTTCAGTGATTTTCACCTTTTTTTCAAATCCTCCGAAAACCGTGAAAAATGCCACCCTGTAGCATGTGCTCCGAGACCATGGACTATAGCCTGTCGTTTTTCAGTGATTTTCACCTTTTTTTCAAATCCTCTGAAACCGTGAAAAATGCCACCCTGTAGCATGTGCTCCGAGACCATGGACTATAGCCTGTCGCTTTTCAGTGATTTTCACCTTTTTTTCAAATCCTCCGAAAACCGTGAAAAATGCCACCCTGTAGCATGTGCTCCGAGACCATGGACTATAGCCTGTCGCTTTTCAGTGATTTTCACCTTTTTTTCAAATCCTCCGACCCTCCGACACCATGGAATATAGCCTTTCGCTTTTCCACGATTTTCACCTTTTTTCAAATCCTCCGAAACCTTGAAAAATGCCACCCTGTAGCATGTGCTCCGAGACCATGGACTATAGCCTGTCGCTTTTCAGTGATTTTTCACCTTTTTTTTAAATCCTCCGAAACCGTGAAAAATGCCACCCTGTAGCATGTGCTCCGAGACCATGGACTATAGCCTGTCGCTTTTCAGTGATTTTCACCTTTTTTTCAAATCCTCCAAAACCGTGAAAATTAGCACCCTGTAGCATGTGCTCCGAGACCATGGACTATAGCCTGTCGCTTTTCAGTGATTTTCACCTTTTTTTCAAATCCTCCGAAACAGTGAAAAATGCCACCCTGTAGCATGTGCTCCGAGACCATGGACTATAGCCTGTCGCTTTTCAGTGATTTTCACCTTTTTTTCAAATCCTCCGAAACCGTGAAAAATGGCACCCTGTAGCATGTGCTCCGAGACCATGGACTATAGCCTGTCGCTTTTCAGTGATTTTCACCTTTTTTTCAAATCCTCCGAAACCGTGAAAAATGCCACCCTGTAGCATGTGCTCCGAGACCATGGACTATAGCCTGTCGCTTTTCAGTGATTTTCAACTTTTTTTCAAATCCTCCGAAACCGTGAAAAATGCCACCCTGTAGCATGTGCTCCGAGACCATGGACTATAGCCTGTCGCTTTTCAGTGATTTTCACCTTTTTTTCAAATCCTCCGAAAACCGTGAAAAATGCCACCCTGTAGCATGTGCTCCGAGACCATGGACTATAGCCTGTCGCTTTTCAGTGATTTTCACCTTTTTTTCAAATCCTCTGAAACCGTGAAAAATGCCACCCTGTAGCATGTGCTCCGAGACCATGGACTATAGCCTGTCGCTTTTCAGTGATTTTCACCTTTTTTTCAAATCCTCCGAAAACCGTGAAAAATGCCACCCTGTAGCATGTGCTCCGAGACCATGGACTATAGCCTGTCGCTTTTCAGTGATTTTCACCTTTTTTTCAAATCCTCCGACCCTCCGACACCATGGAATATAGCCTTTCGCTTTTCCACGATTTTCACCTTTTTTCAAATCCTCCGAAACCTTGAAAAATGCCACCCTGTAGCATGTGCTCCGAGACCATGGACTATAGCCTGTCGCTTTTCAGTGATTTTCACCTTTTTTTCAAATCCTCCGAAAACCGTGAAAAATGCCACCCTGTAGCATGTGCTCCGAGACCATGGACTATAGCCTGTCGCTTTTCAGTGATTTCCACCTTTTTATCAAATCCTCCGAAAACCGTGAAAAATGCCACCTTGTAGCATGTGCTCCGAGACCATGGACTATAGCCTGTCGCTTTTCAGTGATTTTCACCTTTTTTTCAAATCCTCCGAAACCGTGAAAAATGCCACCCTGTAGCATGTGCTCCGAGACCATGGACTATAGCCTGTCGCTTTTCAGTGATTTTCAACTTTTTTTCAAATCCTCCGAAACCGTGAAAAATGCCACCCTGTAGCATGTGCTCCGAGACCATGGACTATAGCCTGTCGCTTTTCAGTGATTTTCACCTTTTTTTCAAATCCTCCGAAAACCGTGAAAAATGCCACCCTGTAGCATGTGCTCCGAGACCATGGACTATAGCCTGTCGCTTTTCAGTGTTTTTTACCTTTTTTTCAAATCCTCCGAAAACCGTGAAAAATGCCACCCTGTAGCATGTGCTCCGAGACCATGGACTATAGCCTGTCGCTTTTCAGTGATTTTCACCTTTTTTTCAAATCCTCTGAAACCGTGAAAAATGCCACCCTGTAGCATGTGCTCCGAGACCATGGACTATAGCCTGTCGCTTTTCAGTGATTTTCACCTTTTTTTCAAATCCTCCGAAAACCGTGAAAAATGCCACCCTGTAGCATGTGCTCCGAGACCATGGACTATAGCCTGTCGCTTTTCAGTGATTTTCACCTTTTTTTCAAATCCTCCGACCCTCCGACACCATGGAATATAGCCTTTCGCTTTTCCACGATTTTCACCTTTTTTCAAATCCTCCGAAACCTTGAAAAATGCCACCCTGTAGCATGTGCTCCGAGACCATGGACTATAGCCTGTCGCTTTTCAGTGATTTTCACCTTTTTTTCAAATCCTCCGAAAACCGTGAAAAATGCCACCCTGTAGCATGTGCTCCGAGACCATGGACTATAGCCTGTCGCTTTTCAGTGATTTTCACCTTTTTTTTTAAATCCTCCGAAACCGTGAAAAATGCCACCCTGTAGCATGTGCTCCGAGACCATGGACTATAGCCTGTCGCTTTTCAGTGATTTTCACCTTTTTTTCAAATCCTCCAAAACCGTGAAAAATAGCACCCTGTAGCATGTGCTCCGAGACCATGGACTATAGCCTGTCGCTTTTCAGTGATTTTCACCTTTTTTTCAAATCCTCCGAAACAGTGAAAAATGCCACCCTGTAGCATGTGCTCCGAGACCATGGACTATAGCCTGTCGCTTTTCAGTGATTTTCACCTTTTTTTCAAATCCTCCGAAACCGTGAAAAATGGCACCCTGTAGCATGTGCTCCGAGACCATGGACTATAGCCTGTCGCTTTTCAGTGATTTTCACCTTTTTTTCAAATCCTCCGAAACCGTGAAAAATGCCACCCTGTAGCATGTGCTCCTAGACCATGGACTATAGCCTGTCGCTTTTCAGTGATTTTCACCTTTTTTTCAAATCCTCCGAAACCGTGAAAAATGCCACCCTGTAGCATGTGCTCCGATACCATGGACTATAGCCTGTCGCTTTTCAGTGATTTTCACCTTTTTTTCAAATCCTCCGAAAACCGTGAAAAATGCCACCCTGTAGCATGTGCTCCGAGACCATGGACTATCACCTGTCGCTTTTCAGTGATTTTCACCTTTTTTTCAAATCCTCCGAAACCGTGAAAAATGCCACCCTGTAGCATGTGCTCCGAGACCATGGACTATAGCCTGTCGCTTTTCAGTGATTTTCACCTTTTTTTCAAATCCTCCGAAACCGTGAAAAATTCCACCCTTTAGCAAGTGCTCCGAGACCATGGACTATAGCCTGTCGCTTTTCAGTGATTTTCAATTTTTTTTCAAATCCTCCGAAACAGTGAAAAATGCCACCCTGTAGCATGTGCTCCGAGACCATGGACTATAGCCTGTCGCTTTTCAGTGATTTTCACATTTTTTTTTAATCCTCCGAAACCGTGAAAAATGCCACCCTGTAGCATGTGCTCCGAGACCATGGACTATAGCCTGTCGCTTTTCAGTGATTTTCACCTTTTTTTCAAATCCTCCGAAACCGTGAAAAATGCCACCCTGTAGCATGTGCTCCGAGACCATGGACTATAGCCTGTCGCTTTTCAGTGATTTTCACCTTTTTTTCCAAATCCTCCGAAACCGTGAAAAATGCCACCCTGTAGCATGTGCTCCGAGACCATGGACTATAGCCTGTCGCTTTTCAGTGATTTTCACCTTTTTCTCAAATCCTTCGAAACCGTGAAAAATGCCACCCAGTAGCATGTGCTCCGAGACCAAGGACTATAGCCTGTCGCTTTTCAGTGATTTTCACCTTTTTTTCAAATCCTCCGAAAACCGTGAAAAATGCAACCCTGTAGCATGTGCTCCGAGACCATGGACTATAGCCTGTCGCTTTTCAGTGATTTTCACCTTTTTTTCAAATCCTCCGAAACAGTGAAAAATGCCACCCTGTAGCATGTGCTCCGAGACCATGGACTATAGCCTGTCGCTTTTCAGTGATTTTCACCTTTTTTTTCAAATCATCCGAAACCGTGAAAAATGCCACCCTGTAGCATGTGCTCCGAGACCATGGACTATAGCCTGTCGCTTTTCAGTGATTTTCACCCTTTTTTTCAAATCCTCCGAAACCGTGAAAAATGGCACCCTGTACTCCTGTAGCATGTGCTCCAAAACCATGGACTATAGCCTTTCGCTTTTCTGCGATTTTCACCTTTTTTCAAATCCTCCGAAACCGTGAAAAATGCCACCCTGTAGCATGTGCTCCGAGACCATGGACTATAGCCTGTCGCTTTTCAGTGATTTCCACCTTTTTATCAAATCCTCCGAAAACCGTGAAAAATGCCACCTTGTAGCATGTGCTCCGAGACCATGGACTATAGCCTGTCGCTTTTCAGTGATTTTCACCTTTTTTTCAAATCCTCCGAAACCGTGAAAAATGCCACCCTGTAGTATGTGCTCCGAGACCATGGACTATAGCCTGTCGCTTTTCAGTGATTTTCAACTTTTTTTCAAATCCTCCGAAACCGTGAAAAATGCCACCCTGTAGCATGTGCTCCGAGACCATGGACTATAGCCTGTCGCTTTTCAGTGATTTTCACCTTTTTTTCAAATCCTCCGAAAACCGTGAAAAATGCCACCCTGTAGCATGTGCTCCGAGACCATGGACTATAGCCTGTCGCTTTTCAGTGATTTTCACCTTTTTTTCAAATCCTCCGAAAACCGTGAAAAATGCCACCCTGTAGCATGTGCTCCGAGACCATGGACTATAGCCTGTCGCTTTTCAGTGATTTTCACCTTTTTTTCAAATCCTCTGAAACCGTGAAAAATGCCACCCTGTAGCATGTGCTCCGAGACCATGGACTATAGCCTGTCGCTTTTCAGTGATTTTCACCTTTTTTTCAAATCCTCCGAAAACCGTGAAAAATGCCACCCTGTAGCATGTGCTCCGAGACCATGGACTATAGCCTGTCGCTTTTCAGTGATTTTCACCTTTTTTTCAAATCCTCCGACCCTCCGACACCATGGAATATAGCCTTTCGCTTTTCCACGATTTTCACCTTTTTTCAAATCCTCCGAAACCTTGAAAAATGCCACCCTGTAGCATGTGCTCCGAGACCATGGACTATAGCCTGTCGCTTTTCAGTGATTTTCACCTTTTTTTCAAATCCTCCGAAAACCGTGAAAAATGCCACCCTGTAGCATGTGCTCCGAGACCATGGACTATAGCCTGTCGCTTTTCAGTGATTTTCACCTTTTTTTTAAATCCTCCGAAACCGTGAAAAATGCCACCCTGTAGCATGTGCTCCGAGACCATGGACTATCACCTGTCGCTTTTCAGTGATTTTCACCTTTTTTTCAAATCCTCCGAAACAGTGAAAAATGCCACCCTGTAGCATGTGCTCCGAGACCATGGACTATAGCCTGTCGCTTTTCAGTGATTTTCACCTTTTTTTCAAATCCTCCGAAACCGTGAAAAATGGCACCCTGTAGCATGTGCTCCGAGACCATGGACTATAGCCTGTCGCTTTTCAGTGATTTTCACCTTTTTTTCAAATCCTCCGAAACCGTGAAAAATGCCACCCTGTAGCATGTGCTCCGAGACCATGGACTATAGCCTGTCGCTTTTCAGTGATTTTCACCTTTTTTTCAAATCCTCCGAAACCGTGAAAAATGCCACCCTGTAGCATGTGCTCCGATACCATGGACTATAGCCTGTCGCTTTTCAGTGATTTTCACCTTTTTTTCAAATCATCCGAAAACCGTGAAAAATGCCACCCTGTAGCATGTGCTCCGAGACCATGGACTATCACCTGTCGCTTTTCAGTGATTTTCACCTTTTTTTCAAATCCTCCGAAACCGTGAAAAATGCCACCCTGTAGCATGTGCTCCGAGACCATGGACTATAGCCTGTCGCTTTTCAGTGATTTTCACCTTTTTTTCAAATCCTCCGAAACCGTGAAAAATGCCACCCTGTAGCATGTGCTCCGAGACCATGGACTATAGCCTGTCGCTTTTCAGTGATTTTCACCTTTTTTTCAAATCCTCCGAAACCGTGAAAAATTCCACCCTGTAGCAAGTGCTCCGAGACCATGGACTATAGCCTGTCGCTTTTCAGTGATTTTCAAATTTTTTTCAAATCCTCCGAAACAGTGAAAAATGCCACCCTGTAGCATGTGCTCCGAGACCATGGACTATAGCCTGTCGCTTTTCAGTGATTTTCACTTTTTTTTTTAATCCTCCGAAACCGTGAAAAATGCCACCCTGTAGCATGTGCTCCGAGACCATGGACTATAGCCTGTCGCTTTTCAGTGATTTTCACCTTTTTTTCAAATCCTCCGAAACCGTGAAAAATGCCACCCTGTAGCATGTGCTCCGAGACCATGGACTATAGCCTGTCGCTTTTCAGTGATTTTCACCTTTTTTTCAAATCCTCCGAAACCGTGAAAAATGCCACCCTGTAGCATGTGCTCCGAGACCATGGACTATAGCCTGTCGCTTTTCAGTTATTTTCACCTTTTTTTCAAATCCTCCGAAACCGTGAAAAATGCCACCCTGTAGCATGTGCTCCGAGACCATGGACTATAGCCTGTCGCTTTTCAGTGATTTTCACCTTTTTCTCAAATCCTTCGAAACCGTGAAAAATGCCACCCAGTAGCATGTGCTCCGAGACCATGGACTATAGCCTGTCGCTTTTCAGTGATTTTCACCTTTTTTTCAAATCCCCTGAAACCGTGAAAAATGCCACCCTGTAGCATGTGCTCCGAGACCATGGACTATAGCCTGTAGCTTTTCAGTGATTTTCACCTTTTTTTCAAATCCTCCGAAACCGTGAAAAATGCCACCCTGTAGCATGTGCTCCGAGACCATGGACTATAGCCTGTCGCTTTTCAGTGATTTTCACCTTTTTTTCAAATCCTCCGAAACCGTGAAAAATGCCACCCTGCAGCATGTGCTCCGAGACCATGGACTATAGCCTGTCGCTTTTCAGTGATTTTCACCTTTTTTTCAAATCCTCCGAAACCGTGAAAAATGCCACCCTGTAGCATGTGCTCCGAGACCATGGACTATAGCCTGTCGCTTTTCAGTGATTTTCACCTTTTTTTCAAATCCTCCGAAACCGTGAAAAATGCCACCCTGTAGCATGTGCTCCGAGACCATGGACTATAGCCTTTCGCTTTTCCGTGATTTTCACCTTTTTTTCAAATCCTCCGAAATCGTAAAAACAACATACTATAGTATGCCCTCCGACACCATGGACTATAGCCTTTCGCTTTTCCGCGATTTTCACCTTTTTTCAAATCCTCCGAAACCGTGAAAAATGCCACCCTGTAGCATGTGCTCCGAGACCATGGACTATAGCCTGTCGCTTTTCAGTGATTTTCACCCTTTTCTCAAATCCTCCAAAACCGTGAAAAATGCCACCCTGTAGCATGTGCTCCGAGACCATGGACTATAGCCTGTCGCTTTTCAGTGATTTCCACCTTTTTATCAAATCGTCCAAAACCGTGAAAAATGCCACCCTGTAGCATGTGCTCCGAGACCATGGACTATAGCCTGTCGCTTTTCAGTGATTTTCACATTTTTTTTAATCCTCCGAAACCGTGAAAAATGCCACCATGTAGCAAATACTCCGAGACCATGGACTATAGCCTGTCGCTTTTCAGTGATTTTCACCTTTTTTTCAAATCCTCCGAAACCGTGAAAAATGCCACCCTGTAGCATGTGCTCCGAGACCATGGACTATAGCCTGTCGCTTTTCAGTTATTTTCACTTTTTGTTCAAATCATCCGAAACCGTGAAAAATGCCACCCTGTAGCATGTGCTCCGAGACCATGGACTATAGCCTGTCGCTTTTCAGTGATTTTCACCCTTTTTTTCAAATCCTCCGAAACCGTGAAAAATGGCACCCTGTACTCCTGTAGCATGTGCTCCAAAACCATGGACTATAGCCTTTCGCTTTTCTGCGATTTTCACCTTTTTTCAAATCCTCCGAAACCGTGAAAAATGCCACCCTGTAGCATGTGCTCCGAGACCATGGACTATAGCCTGTCGCTTTTCAGTGATTTCCACCTTTTTATCAAATCCTCCGAAAACCGTGAAAAATGCCACCTTGTAGCATGTGCTCCGAGACCATGGACTATAGCCTGTCGCTTTTCAGTGATTTTCACCTTTTTTTCAAATCCTCCGAAACCGTGAAAAATGCCACCCTGTAGCATGTGCTCCGAGACCATGGACTATAGCCTGTCGCTTTTCAGTGATTTTCAACTTTTTTTCAAATCCTCCGAAACCGTGAAAAATGCCACCCTGTAGCATGTGCTCCGAGACCATGGACTATAGCCTGTCGCTCTTCAGTGATTTTCACCTTTTTTTCAAATCCTCCGAAAACCGTGAAAAATGCCACCCTGTAGCATGTGCTCCGAGACCATGGACTATAGCCTGTCGCTTTTCAGTGATTTTCACCTTTTTTTCAAATCCTCCGAAAACCGTGAAAAATGCCACCCTGTAGCATGTGCTCCGAGACCATGGACTATAGCCTGTCGCTTTTCAGTGATTTTCACCTTTTTTTCAAATCCTCTGAAACCGTGAAAAATGCCACCCTGTAGCATGTGCTCCGAGACCATGGACTATAGCCTGTCGCTTTTCAGTGATTTTCACCTTTTTTGCAAATCCTCCGAAAACCGTGAAAAATGCCACCCTGTAGCATGTGCTCCGAGACCATGGACTATAGCCTGTCGCTTTTCAGTGATTTTCACCTTTTTTTCAAATCCTCCGACCCTCCGACACCATGGAATATAGCCTTTCGCTTTTCCACGATTTTCACCTTTTTTCAAATCCTCCGAAACCTTGAAAAATGCCACCCTGTAGCATGTGCTCCGAGACCATGGACTATAGCCTGTCGCTTTTCAGTGATTTTTCACCTTTTTTTTAAATCCTCCGAAACCGTGAAAAATGCCACCCTGTAGCATGTGCTCCGAGACCATGGACTATAGCCTGTCGCTTTTCAGTGATTTTCACATTTTTTTCAAATCCTCCAAAACCGTGAAAATTAGCACCCTGTAGCATGTGCTCCGAGACCATGGACTATAGCCTGTCGCTTTTCAGTGATTTTCACATTTTTTTCAAATCCTCCAAAACAGTGAAAAATGCCACCCTGTAGCATGTGCTCCGAGACCATGGACTATAGCCTGTCGCTTTTCAGTGATTTCCACCTTTTTATCAAATCGTCCAAAACCGTGAAAAATGCCACCCTGTAGCATGTGCTCCGAGACCATGGACTATAGCCTGTCGCTTTTCAGTGATTTTCACATTTTTTTTAATCCTCCGAAACCGTGAAAAATGCCACCCTGTAGCAAATACTCCGAGACCATGGACTATAGCCTGTCGCTTTTCAGTGATTTTCACCTTTTTTTCAAATCCTCCGAAACCGTGAAAAATGCCACCCTGTAGCATGTGCTCCGAGACCATGGACTATAGCCTGTCGCTTTTCAGTTATTTTCACTTTTTGTTCAAATCATCCGAAACCGTGAAAAATGCCACCCTGTAGCATGTGCTCCGAGACCATGGACTATAGCCTGTCGCTTTTCAGTGATTTTCACCCTTTTTTTCAAATCCTCCGAAACCGTGAAAAATGGCACCCTGTACTCCTGTAGCATGTGCTCCAAAACCATGGACTATAGCCTTTCGCTTTTCTGCGATTTTCACCTTTTTTCAAATCCTCCGAAACCGTGAAAAATGCCACCCTGTAGCATGTGCTCCGAGACCATGGACTATAGCCTGTCGCTTTTCAGTGATTTCCACCTTTTTATCAAATCCTCCGAAAACCGTGAAAAATGCCACCTTGTAGCATGTGCTCCGAGACCATGGACTATAGCCTGTCGCTTTTCAGTGATTTTCACCTTTTTTTCAAATCCTCCGAAACCGTGAAAAATGCCACCCTGTAGCATGTGCTCCGAGACCATGGACTATAGCCTGTCGCTTTTCAGTGATTTTCAACTTTTTTTCAAATCCTCCGAAACCGTGAAAAATGCCACCCTGTAGCATGTGCTCCGAGACCATGGACTATAGCCTGTCGCTTTTCAGTGATTTTCACCTTTTTTTCAAATCCTCCGAAAACCGTGAAAAATGCCACCCTGTAGCATGTGCTCCGAGACCATGGACTATAGCCTGTCGCTTTTCAGTGATTTTCACCTTTTTTTCAAATCCTCCGAAAACCGTGAAAAATGCCACCCTGTAGCATGTGCTCCGAGACCATGGACTATAGCCTGTCGCTTTTCAGTGATTTTCACCTTTTTTTCAAATCCTCTGAAACCGTGAAAAATGCCACCCTGTAGCATGTGCTCCGAGACCATGGACTATAGCCTGTCGCTTTTCAGTGATTTTCACCTTTTTTTCAAATCCTCCGAAAACCGTGAAAAATGCCACCCTGTAGCATGTGCTCCGAGACCATGGACTATAGCCTGTCGCTTTTCAGTGATTTTCACCTTTTTTTCAAATCCTCCGACCCTCCGACACCATGGAATATAGCCTTTCGCTTTTCCACGATTTTCACCTTTTTTCAAATCCTCCGAAAACCGTGAAAAATGCCACCCTGTAGCATGTGCTCCGAGACCATGGACTATAGCCTGTCGCTTTTCAGTGATTTTTCACCTTTTTTTTAAATCCTCCGAAACCGTGAAAAATGCCACCCTGTAGCATGTGCTCCGAGACCATGGACTATAGCCTGTCGCTTTTCAGTGATTTTCACATTTTTTTCAAATCCTCCAAAACCGTGAAAATTAGCACCCTGTAGCATGTGCTCCGAGACCATGGACTATAGCCTGTCGCTTTTCAGTGATTTTCACCTTTTTTTCAAATCCTCCGAAACAGTGAAAAATGCCACCCTGTAGCATGTGCTCCGAGACCATGGACTATAGCCTGTCGCTTTTCAGTGATTTTCACCTTTTTTTCAAATCCTCCGAAACCGTGAAAAATGGCACCCTGTAGCATGTGCTCCGAGACCATGGACTATAGCCTGTCGCTTTTCAGTGATTTTCACCTTTTTTTCAAATCCTCCGAAACCGTGAAAAATGCCACCCTGTAGCATGTGCTCCGAGACCATGGACTATAGCCTGTCGCTTTTCAGTGATTTTCAACTTTTTTTCAAATCCTCCGAAACCGTGAAAAATGCCACCCTGTAGCATGTGCTCCGAGACCATGGACTATAGCCTGTCGCTTTTCAGTGATTTTCACCTTTTTTTCAAATCCTCCGAAAACCTTGAAAAATGCCACCCTGTAGCATGTGCTCCGAGACCATGGACTATAGCCTGTCGCTTTTCAGTGATTTTCACCTTTTTTTCAAATCCTCCGAAAACCGTGAAAAATGCCACCCTGTAGCATGTGCTCCGAGACCATGGACTATAGCCTGTCGCTTTTCAGTGATTTTCACCTTTTTTTCAAATCCTCCGAAAACCGTGAAAAATGCCACCCTGTAGCATGTGCTCCGAGACCATGGACTATAGCCTGTCGCTTTTCAGTGATTTTCACCTTTTTTTCAAATCCTCCGACCCTCCGACACCATGGAATATAGCCTTTCGCTTTTCCACGATTTTCACCTTTTTTCAAATCCTCCGAAACCTTGAAAAATGCCACCCTGTAGCATGTGCTCCGAGACCATGGACTATAGCCTGTCGCTTTTCAGTGATTTTTCACCTTTTTTTTAAATCCTCCGAAACCGTGAAAAATGCCACCCTGTAGCATGTGCTCCGAGACCATGGACTATAGCCTGTCGCTTTTCAGTGATTTTCACATTTTTTTCAAATCCTCCAAAACCGTGAAAATTAGCACCCTGTAGCATGTGCTCCGAGACCATGGACTATAGCCTGTGGCTTTTCAGTGATTTTCACCTTTTTTTCAAATCCTCCGAAACAGTGAAAAATGCCACCCTGTAGCATGTGCTCCGAGACCATGGACTATAGCCTGTCGCTTTTCAGTGATTTTCACCTTTTTTTCAAATCCTCCGAAACCGTGAAAAATGGCACCCTGTAGCATGTGCTCCGAGACCATGGACTATAGCCTGTCGCTTTTCAGTGATTTTCACCTTTTTTTCAAATCCTCCGAAACCGTGAAAAATGCCACCCTGTAGCATGTGCTCCGAGACCATGGACTATAGCCTGTCGCTTTTCAGTGATTTTCAACTTTTTTTCAAATCCTCCGAAACCGTGAAAAATGCCACCCTGTAGCATGTGCTCCGAGACCATGGACTATAGCCTGTCGCTTTTCAGTGATTTTCACCTTTTTTTCAAATCCTCCGAAAACCGTGAAAAATGCCACCCTGTAGCATGTGCTCCGAGACCATGGACTATAGCCTGTCGCTTTTCAGTGATTTTCACCTTTTTTTCAAATCCTCTGAAACCGTGAAAAATGCCACCCTGTAGCATGTGCTCCGAGACCATGGACTATAGCCTGTCGCTTTTCAGTGATTTTCACCTTTTTTTCAAATCCTCCGAAAACCGTGAAAAATGCCACCCTGTAGCATGTGCTCTGAGACCATGGACTATAGCCTGTCGCTTTTCAGTGATTTTCACCTTTTTTTCAAATCCTCCGACCCTCCGACACCATGGAATATAGCCTTTCGCTTTTCCACGATTTTCACCTTTTTTCAAATCCTCCGAAACCTTGAAAAATGCCACCCTGTAGCATGTGCTCCGAGACCATGGACTATAGCCTGTCGCTTTTCAGTGATTTTCACCTTTTTTTCAAATCCTCCGAAAACCGTGAAAAATGCCACCCTGTAGCATGTGCTCCGAGACCATGGACTATAGCCTGTCGCTTTTCAGTGATTTCCACCTTTTTATCAAATCCTCCGAAAACCGTGAAAAATGCCACCTTGTAGCATGTGCTCCGAGACCATGGACTATAGCCTGTCGCTTTTCAGTGATTTTCACCTTTTTTTCAAATCCTCCGAAACCGTGAAAAATGCCACCCTGTAGCATGTGCTCCGACACCATGGACTATAGCCTGTCGCTTTTCAGTGATTTTCAACTTTTTTTCAAATCCTCCGAAACCGTGAAAAATGCCACCCTGTAGCATGTGCTCCGAGACCATGGACTATAGCCTGTCGCTTTTCAGTGATTTTCACCTTTTTTTCAAATCCTCCGAAAACCGTGAAAAATGCCACCCTGTAGCATGTGCTCCGAGACCATGGACTATAGCCTGTCGCTTTTCAGTGATTTTCACCTTTTTTTCAAATCCTCCGAAAACCGTGAAAAATGCCACCCTGTAGCATGTGCTCCGAGACCATGGACTATAGCCTGTCGCTTTTCAGTGATTTTCACCTTTTTTTCAAATCCTCTGAAACCGTGAAAAATGCCACCCTGTAGCATGTGCTCCGAGACCATGGACTATAGCCTGTCGCTTTTCAGTGATTTTCACCTTTTTTTCAAATCCTCCGAAAACCGTGAAAAATGCCACCCTGTAGCATGTGCTCCGAGACCATGGACTATAGCCTGTCGCTTTTCAGTGATTTTCACCTTTTTTTCAAATCCTCCGACCCTCCGACACCATGGAATATAGCCTTTCGCTTTTCCACGATTTTCACCTTTTTTTAAATCCTCCGAAACCGTGAAAAATGCCACCCTGTAGCATGTGCTCCGAGACCATGGACTATAGCCTGTCGCTTTTCAGTGATTTTCACCTTTTTTTCAAATCCTCCGAAACAGTGAAAAATGCCACCCTGTAGCATGTGCTCCGAGACCATGGACTATAGCCTGTCGCTTTTCAGTGATTTTCACCTTTTTTTCAAATCCTCCGAAACCGTGAAAAATGGCACCCTGTAGCATGTGCTCCGAGACCATGGACTATAGCCTGTCGCTTTTCAGTGATTTTCACCTTTTTTTCAAATCCTCCGAAACCGTGAAAAATGCCACCCTGTAGCATGTGCTCCGATACCATGGACTATAGCCTGTCGCTTTTCAGTGATTTTCACCTTTTTTTCAAATCCTCCGAAAACCGTGAAAAATGCCACCCTGTAGCATGTGCTCCGAGACCATGGACTATCACCTGTCGCTTTTCAGTGATTTTCACCTTTTTTTCAAATCCTCCGAAACCGTGAAAAATGCCACCCTGTAGCATGTGCTCCGAGACCATGGACTATAGCCTGTCGCTTTTCAGTGATTTTCACCTTTTTTTCAAATCCTCCGAAACCGTGAAAAATTCCACCCTGTAGCAAGTGCTCCGAGACCATGGACTATAGCCTGTCGCTTTTCAGTGATTTTCACCTTTTTTTCAAATCCTCCGAAACCGTGAAAAATGCCACCCTGTAGCATGTGCTCCGACACCATGGACTATAGCCTGTCGCTTTTCAGTGATTTTCAACTTTTTTTCAAATCCTCCGAAACCGTGAAAAATGCCACCCTGTAGCATGTGCTCCGAGACCATGGACTATAGCCTGTCGCTTTTCAGTGATTTTCACCTTTTTTTCAAATCCTCCGAAAACCGTGAAAAATGCCACCCTGTAGCATGTGCTCCGAGACCATGGACTATAGCCTGTCGCTTTTCAGTGATTTTCACCTTTTTTTCAAATCCTCCGAAAACCGTGAAAAATGCCACCCTGTAGCATGTGCTCCGAGACCATGGACTATAGCCTGTCGCTTTTCAGTGATTTTCACCTTTTTTTCAAATCCTCTGAAACCGTGAAAAATGCCACCCTGTAGCATGTGCTCCGAGACCATGGACTATAGCCTGTCGCTTTTCAGTGATTTTCACCTTTTTTTCAAATCCTCCGAAAACCGTGAAAAATGCCACCCTGTAGCATGTGCTCCGAGACCATGGACTATAGCCTGTCGCTTTTCAGTGATTTTCACCTTTTTTTCAAATCCTCCGACCCTCCGACACCATGGAATATAGCCTTTCGCTTTTCCACGATTTTCACCTTTTTTTAAATCCTCCGAAACCGTGAAAAATGCCACCCTGTAGCATGTGCTCCGAGACCATGGACTATAGCCTGTCGCTTTTCAGTGATTTTCACCTTTTTTTCAAATCCTCCGAAACAGTGAAAAATGCCACCCTGTAGCATGTGCTCCGAGACCATGGACTATAGCCTGTCGCTTTTCAGTGATTTTCACCTTTTTTTCAAATCCTCCGAAACCGTGAAAAATGGCACCCTGTAGCATGTGCTCCGAGACCATGGACTATAGCCTGTCGCTTTTCAGTGATTTTCACCTTTTTTTCAAATCCTCCGAAACCGTGAAAAATGCCACCCTGTAGCATGTGCTCCGATACCATGGACTATAGCCTGTCGCTTTTCAGTGATTTTCACCTTTTTTTCAAATCCTCCGAAAACCGTGAAAAATGCCACCCTGTAGCATGTGCTCCGAGACCATGGACTATCACCTGTCGCTTTTCAGTGATTTTCACCTTTTTTTCAAATCCTCCGAAACCGTGAAAAATGCCACCCTGTAGCATGTGCTCCGAGACCATGGACTATAGCCTGTCGCTTTTCAGTGATTTTCACCTTTTTTTCAAATCCTCCGAAACCGTGAAAAATTCCACCCTGTAGCAAGTGCTCCGAGACCATGGACTATAGCCTGTCGCTTTTCAGTGATTTTAATTTTTTTTTCAAATCCTCCGAAACAGTGAAAAATGCCACCCTGTAGCATGTGCTCCGAGACCATGGACTATAGCCTGTCGCTTTTCAGTGATTTTCACATTTTTTTTTAATCCTCCGAAACCGTGAAAAATGCCACCCTGTAGCATGTGCTCCGAGACCATGGACTATAGCCTGTCGCTTTTCAGTGATTTTCACCTTTTTTTCAAATCCTCCGAAACCGTGAAAAATGCCACCCTGTAGCATGTGCTCCGAGACCATGGACTATAGCCTGTCGCTTTTCAGTGATTTTCACCTTTTTTTCAAATCCTCCGAAACCGTGAAAAATGCCACCCTGTAGCATGTGCTCCGAGACCATGGACTATAGCCTGTCGCTTTTCAGTTATTTTCACCTTTTTTTCAAATCCTCCGAAACCGTGAAAAATGCCACCCTGTAGCATGTGCTCCGAGACCATGGACTATAGCCTGTCGCTTTTCAGTGATTTTCACCTTTTTCTCAAATCCTTCGAAACCGTGAAAAATGCCACCCAGTAGCATGTGCTCCGAGACCATGGACTATAGCCTGTCGCTTTTCAGTGATTTTCACCTTTTTTTCAAATCCCCTGAAACCGTGAAAAATGCCACCCTGTAGCATGTGCTCCGAGACCATGGACTATAGCCTGTAGCTTTTCAGTGATTTTCACCTTTTTTTCAAATCCTCCGAAACCGTGAAAAATGCCACCCTGTAGCATGTGCTCCGAGACCATGGACTATAGCCTGTCGCTTTTCAGTGATTTTCACCTTTTTTTCAAATCCTCCGAAACCGTGAAAAATGCCACCCTGTAGCATGTGCTCCGAGACCATGGACTATAGCCTGTCGCTTTTCAGTGATTTTCACCTTTTTTTCAAATCCTCCGAAACCGTGAAAAATGCCACCCTGTAGCATGTGCTCCGAGACCATGGACTATAGCCTGTCGCTTTTCAGTGATTTTCACCTTTTTTTCAAATCCTCCGAAACCGTGAAAAATGCCACCCTGTAGCATGTGCTCCGAGACCATGGACTATAGCCTTTCGCTTTTCCGTGATTTTCACCTTTTTTTCAAATCCTCCGAAATCGTAAAAACAACATACTATAGTATGCCCTCCGACACCATGGACTATAGCCTTTCGCTTTTCCGCGATTTTCACCTTTTTTCAAATCCTCCGAAACCGTGAAAAATGCCACCCTGTAGCATGTGCTCCGAGACCATGGACTATAGCCTGTCGCTTTTCAGTGATTTTCACCCTTTTCTCAAATCCTCCAAAACCGTGAAAAATGCCACCCTGTAGCATGTGCTCCGAGACCATGGACTATAGCCTGTCGCTTTTCAGTGATTTCCACCTTTTTTTCAAATCCTCCGAAAACCGTGAAAAATTCCACCCTGTAGCATGTGCTCCGAGACCATGGACTATAGCCTGTCGCTTTTCAGTGATTTCCACCTTTTTATCAAATCGTCCAAAACCGTGAAAAATGCCACCCTGTAGCATGTGCTCCGAGACCATGGACTATAGCCTGTCGCTTTTCAGTGATTTTCACATTTTTTTTAATCCTCCGAAACCGTGAAAAATGCCACCCTGTAGCAAATACTCCGAGACCATGGACTATAGCCTGTCGCTTTTCAGTGATTTTCACCTTTTTTTCAAATCCTCCGAAACCGTGAAAAATGCCACCCTGTAGCATGTGCTCCGAGACCATGGACTATAGCCTGTCGCTTTTCAGTTATTTTCACTTTTTTTTCAAATCATCCGAAACCGTGAAAAATGCCACCCTGTAGCATGTGCTCCGAGACCATGGACTATAGCCTGTCGCTTTTCAGTGATTTTCACCCTTTTTTTCAAATCCTCCGAAACCGTGAAAAATGGCACCCTGTACTCCTGTAGCATGTGCTCCAAAACCATGGACTATAGCCTTTCGCTTTTCTGCGATTTTCACCTTTTTTCAAATCCTCCGAAACCGTGAAAAATGCCACCCTGTAGCATGTGCTCCGAGACCATGGACTATAGCCTGTCGCTTTTCAGTGATTTTCAACTTTTTTTCAAATCCTCCGAAACCGTGAAAAATGCCACCCTGTAGCATGTGCTCCGAGACCATGGACTATAGCCTGTCGCTTTTCAGTGATTTTCACCTTTTTTTCAAATCCTCCGAAAACCGTGAAAAATGCCACCCTGTAGCATGTGCTCCGAGACCATGGACTATAGCCTGTCGCTTTTCAGTGATTTTCACCTTTTTTTCAAATCCTCCGAAAACCGTGAAAAATGCCACCCTGTAGCATGTGCTCCGAGACCATGGACTATAGCCTGTCGCTTTTCAGTGATTTTCACCTTTTTTTCAAATCCTCTGAAACCGTGAAAAATGCCACCCTGTAGCATGTGCTCCGAGACCATGGACTATAGCCTGTCGCTTTTCAGTGATTTTCACCTTTTTTTCAAATCCTCCGAAAACCGTGAAAAATGCCACCCTGTAGCATGTGCTCCGAGACCATGGACTATAGCCTGTCGCTTTTCAGTGATTTTCACCTTTTTTTCAAATCCTCCGACCCTCCGACACCATGGAATATAGCCTTTCGCTTTTCCACGATTTTCACCTTTTTTCAAATCCTCCGAAACCTTGAAAAATGCCACCCTGTAGCATGTGCTCCGAGACCATGGACTATAGCCTGTCGCTTTTCAGTGATTTTTCACCTTTTTTTTAAATCCTCCGAAACCGTGAAAAATGCCACCCTGTAGCATGTGCTCCGAGACCATGGACTATAGCCTGTCGCTTTTCAGTGATTTTCACCTTTTTTTCAAATCCTCCAAAACCGTGAAAATTAGCACCCTGTAGCATGTGCTCCGAGACCATGGACTATAGCCTGTCGCTTTTCAGTGATTTTCACCTTTTTTTCAAATCCTCCGAAACCGTGAAAAATGCCACCCTGTAGCATGTGCTCCGAGACCATGGACTATAGCCTGTCGCTTTTCAGTTATTTTCACTTTTTTTTCAAATCATCCGAAACCGTGAAAAATGCCACCCTGTAGCATGTGCTCCGAGACCATGGACTATAGCCTGTCGCTTTTCAGTGATTTTCACCCTTTTTTTCAAATCCTCCGAAACCGTGAAAAATGGCACCCTGTACTCCTGTAGCATGTGCTCCAAAACCATGGACTATAGCCTTTCGCTTTTCTGCGATTTTCACCTTTTTTCAAATCCTCCGAAACCGTGAAAAATGCCACCCTGTAGCATGTGCTCCGAGACCATGGACTATAGCCTGTCGCTTTTCAGTGATTTTCAACTTTTTTTCAAATCCTCCGAAACCGTGAAAAATGCCACCCTGTAGCATGTGCTCCGAGACCATGGACTATAGCCTGTCGCTTTTCAGTGATTTTCACCTTTTTTTCAAATCCTCCGAAAACCGTGAAAAATGCCACCCTGTAGCATGTGCTCCGAGACCATGGACTATAGCCTGTCGCTTTTCAGTGATTTTCACCTTTTTTTCAAATCCTCCGAAAACCGTGAAAAATGCCACCCTGTAGCATGTGCTCCGAGACCATGGACTATAGCCTGTCGCTTTTCAGTGATTTTCACCTTTTTTTCAAATCCTCTGAAACCGTGAAAAATGCCACCCTGTAGCATGTGCTCCGAGACCATGGACTATAGCCTGTCGCTTTTCAGTGATTTTCACCTTTTTTTCAAATCCTCCGAAAACCGTGAAAAATGCCACCCTGTAGCATGTGCTCCGAGACCATGGACTATAGCCTGTCGCTTTTCAGTGATTTTCACCTTTTTTTCAAATCCTCCGACCCTCCGACACCATGGAATATAGCCTTTCGCTTTTCCACGATTTTCACCTTTTTTCAAATCCTCCGAAACCTTGAAAAATGCCACCCTGTAGCATGTGCTCCGAGACCATGGACTATAGCCTGTCGCTTTTCAGTGATTTTTCACCTTTTTTTTAAATCCTCCGAAACCGTGAAAAATGCCACCCTGTAGCATGTGCTCCGAGACCATGGACTATAGCCTGTCGCTTTTCAGTGATTTTCACCTTTTTTTCAAATCCTCCAAAACCGTGAAAATTAGCACCCTGTAGCATGTGCTCCGAGACCATGGACTATAGCCTGTCGCTTTTCAGTGATTTTCACCTTTTTTTCAAATCCTCCGAAACAGTGAAAAATGCCACCCTGTAGCATGTGCTCCGAGACCATGGACTATAGCCTGTCGCTTTTCAGTGATTTTCACCTTTTTTTCAAATCCTCCGAAACCGTGAAAAATGGCACCCTGTAGCATGTGCTCCGAGACCATGGACTATAGCCTGTCGCTTTTCAGTGATTTTCACCTTTTTTTCAAATCCTCCGAAACCGTGAAAAATGCCACCCTGTAGCATGTGCTCCGAGACCATGGACTATAGCCTGTCGCTTTTCAGTGATTTTCACCTTTTTTTCAAATCCTCCGAAACCGTGAAAAATGCCACCCTGTAGCATGTGCTCCGATACCATGGACTATAGCCTGTCGCTTTTCAGTGATTTTCACCTTTTTTTCAAATCCTCCGAAAACCGTGAAAAATGCCACCCTGTAGCATGTGCTCCGAGACCATGGACTATCACCTGTCGCTTTTCAGTGATTTTCACCTTTTTTTCAAATCCTCCGAAACCGTGAAAAATGCCACCCTGTAGCATGTGCTCCGAGACCATGGACTATAGCCTGTCGCTTTTCAGTGATTTTCACCTTTTTTTCAAATCCTCCGAAACCGTGAAAAATTCCACCCTGTAGCAAGTGCTCCGAGACCATGGACTATAGCCTGTCGCTTTTCAGTGATTTTCAAATTTTTTTCAAATCCTCCGAAACAGTGAAAAATGCCACCCTGTAGCATGTGCTCCGAGACCATGGACTATAGCCTGTCGCTTTTCAGTGATTTTCACATTTTTTTTTAATCCTCCGAAACCGTGAAAAATGCCACCCTGTAGCATGTGCTCCGAGACCATGGACTATAGCCTGTCGCTTTTCAGTGATTTTCACCTTTTTTTCAAATCCTCCGAAACCGTGAAAAATGCCACCCTGTAGCATGTGCTCCGAGACCATGGACTATAGCCTGTCGCTTTTCAGTGATTTTCACCTTTTTTTCAAATCCTCCGAAACCGTGAAAAATGCCACCCTGTAGCATGTGCTCCGAGACCATGGACTATAGCCTGTCGCTTTTCAGTGATTTTCACCTTTTTCTCAAATCCTTCGAAACCGTGAAAAATGCCACCCAGTAGCATGTGCTCCGAGACCAAGGACTATAGCCTGTCGCTTTTCAGTGATTTTCACCTTTTTTTCAAATCCTCCGAAAACCGTGAAAAATGCAACCCTGTAGCATGTGCTCCGAGACCATGGACTATAGCCTGTCGCTTTTCAGTGATTTTCACCTTTTTTTCAAATCCTCCGAAACAGTGAAAAATGCCACCCTGTAGCATGTGCTCCGAGACCATGGACTATAGCCTGTCGCTTTTCAGTGATTTTCACCTTTTTTTTCAAATCATCCGAAACCGTGAAAAATGCCACCCTGTAGCATGTGCTCCGAGACCATGGACTATAGCCTGTCGCTTTTCAGTGATTTTCACCCTTTTTTTCAAATCCTCCGAAACCGTGAAAAATGGCACCCTGTACTCCTGTAGCATGTGCTCCAAAACCATGGACTATAGCCTTTCGCTTTTCTGCGATTTTCACCTTTTTTCAAATCCTCCGAAACCGTGAAAAATGCCACCCTGTAGCATGTGCTCCGAGACCATGGACTATAGCCTGTCGCTTTTCAGTGATTTCCACCTTTTTATCAAATCCTCCGAAAACCGTGAAAAATGCCACCTTGTAGCATGTGCTCCGAGACCATGGACTATAGCCTGTCGCTTTTCAGTGATTTTCACCTTTTTTTCAAATCCTCCGAAACCGTGAAAAATGCCACCCTGTAGCATGTGCTCCGAGACCATGGACTATAGCCTGTCGCTTTTCAGTGATTTTCAACTTTTTTTCAAATCATCCGAAACCGTGAAAAATGCCACCCTGTAGCATGTGCTCCGAGACCATGGACTATAGCCTGTCGCTTTTCAGTGATTTTCACCCTTTTTTTCAAATCCTCCGAAACCGTGAAAAATGGCACCCTGTACTCCTGTAGCATGTGCTCCAAAACCATGGACTATAGCCTTTCGCTTTTCTGCGATTTTCACCTTTTTTCAAATCCTCCGAAACCGTGAAAAATGCCACCCTGTAGCATGTGCTCCGAGACCATGGACTATAGCCTGTCGCTTTTCAGTGATTTTCAACTTTTTTTCAAATCCTCCGAAACCGTGAAAAATGCCACCCTGTAGCATGTGCTCCGAGACCATGGACTATAGCCTGTCGCTTTTCAGTGATTTTCACCTTTTTTTCAAATCCTCCGAAAACCGTGAAAAATGCCACCCTGTAGCATGTGCTCCGAGACCATGGACTATAGCCTGTCGCTTTTCAGTGATTTTCACCTTTTTTTCAAATCCTCCGAAAACCGTGAAAAATGCCACCCTGTAGCATGTGCTCCGAGACCATGGACTATAGCCTGTCGCTTTTCAGTGATTTTCACCTTTTTTTCAAATCCTCTGAAACCGTGAAAAATGCCACCCTGTAGCATGTGCTCCGAGACCATGGACTATAGCCTGTCGCTTTTCAGTGATTTTCACCTTTTTTTCAAATCCTCCGAAAACCGTGAAAAATGCCACCCTGTAGCATGTGCTCCGAGACCATGGACTATAGCCTGTCGCTTTTCAGTGATTTTCACCTTTTTTTCAAATCCTCCGACCCTCCGACACCATGGAATATAGCCTTTCGCTTTTCCACGATTTTCACCTTTTTTCAAATCCTCCGAAACCTTGAAAAATGCCACCCTGTAGCATGTGCTCCGAGACCATGGACTATAGCCTGTCGCTTTTCAGTGATTTTTCACCTTTTTTTAAAATCCTCCGAAACCGTGAAAAATGCCACCCTGTAGCATGTGCTCCGAGACCATGGACTATAGCCTGTCGCTTTTCAGTGATTTTCACCTTTTTTTCAAATCCTCCAAAACCGTGAAAATTAGCACCCTGTAGCATGTGCTCCGAGACCATGGACTATAGCCTGTCGCTTTTCAGTGATTTTCACCTTTTTTTCAAATCCTCCGAAACAGTGAAAAATGCCACCCTGTAGCATGTGCTCCGAGACCATGGACTATAGCCTGTCGCTTTTCAGTGATTTTCACCTTTTTTTCAAATCCTCCGAAACCGTGAAAAATGGCACCCTGTAGCATGTGCTCCGAGACCATGGACTATAGCCTGTCGCTTTTCAGTGATTTTCACCTTTTTTTCAAATCCTCCGAAACCGTGAAAAATGCCACCCTGTAGCATGTGCTCCGAGACCATGGACTATAGCCTGTCGCTTTTCAGTGATTTTCACCTTTTTTTCAAATCCTCCGAAACCGTGAAAAATGCCACCCTGTAGCATGTGCTCCGATACCATGGACTATAGCCTGTCGCTTTTCAGTGATTTTCACCTTTTTTTCAAATCCTCCGAAAACCGTGAAAAATGCCACCCTGTAGCATGTGCTCCGAGACCATGGACTATCACCTGTCGCTTTTCAGTGATTTTCACCTTTTTTTCAAATCCTCCGAAACCGTGAAAAATGCCACCCTGTAGCATGTGCTCCGAGACCATGGACTATAGCCTGTCGCTTTTCAGTGATTTTCACCTTTTTTTCAAATCCTCCGAAACCGTGAAAAATTCCACCCTGTAGCAAGTGCTCCGAGACCATGGACTATAGCCTGTCGCTTTTCAGTGATTTTCAATTTTTTTTCAAATCCTCCGAAACAGTGAAAAATGCCACCCTGTAGCATGTGCTCCGAGACCATGGACTATAGCCTGTCGCTTTTCAGTGATTTTCACATTTTTTTTTAATCCTCCGAAACCGTGAAAAATGCCACCCTGTAGCATGTGCTCCGAGACCATGGACTATAGCCTGTCGCTTTTCAGTGATTTTCACCTTTTTTTCAAATCCTCCGAAACCGTGAAAAATGCCACCCTGTAGCATGTGCTCCGAGACCATGGACTATAGCCTGTCGCTTTTCAGTGATTTTAACCTTTTTTTCAAATCCTCCGAAACCGTGAAAAATGCCACCCTGTAGCATGTGCTCCGAGACCATGGACTATAGCCTGTCGCTTTTCAGTGATTTTCACCTTTTTCTCAAATCCTTCGAAACCGTGAAAAATGCCACCCAGTAGCATGTGCTCCGAGACCAAGGACTATAGCCTGTCGCTTTTCAGTGATTTTCACCTTTTTTTCAAATCCTCCGAAAACCGTGAAAAATGCAACCCTGTAGCATGTGCTCCGAGACCATGGACTATAGCCTGTCGCTTTTCAGTGATTTTCACCTTTTTTTCAAATCCTCCGAAACAGTGAAAAATGCCACCCTGTAGCATGTGCTCCGAGACCATGGACTATAGCCTGTCGCTTTTCAGTGATTTTCACCTTTTTTTTCAAATCATCCGAAACCGTGAAAAATGCCACCCTGTAGCATGTGCTCCGAGACCATGGACTATAGCCTGTCGCTTTTCAGTGATTTTCACCCTTTTTTTCAAATCCTCCGAAACCGTGAAAAATGGCACCCTGTACTCCTGTAGCATGTGCTCCAAAACCATGGACTATAGCCTTTCGCTTTTCTGCGATTTTCACCTTTTTTCAAATCCTCCGAAACCGTGAAAAATGCCACCCTGTAGCATGTGCTCCGAGACCATGGACTATAGCCTGTCGCTTTTCAGTGATTTTTCACCTTTTTTTTAAATCCTCCGAAACCGTGAAAAATGCCACCCTGTAGCATGTGCTCCGAGACCATGGACTATAGCCTGTCGCTTTTCAGTGATTTTCACCTTTTTTTCAAATCCTCCAAAACCGTGAAAAATAGCACCCTGTAGCATGTGCTCCGAGACCATGGACTATAGCCTGTCGCTTTTCAGTGATTTTCACCTTTTTTTCAAATCCTCCGAAACAGTGAAAAATGCCACCCTGTAGCATGTGCTCCGAGACCATGGACTATAGCCTGTCGCTTTTCAGTGATTTTCACCTTTTTTTCAAATCCTCCGAAACCGTGAAAAATGGCACCCTGTAGCATGTGCTCCGAGACCATGGACTATAGCCTGTCGCTTTTCAGTGATTTTCACCTTTTTTTCAAATCCTCCGAAACCGTGAAAAATGCCACCCTGTAGCATGTGCTCCGAGACCATGGACTATAGCCTGTCGCTTTTCAGTGATTTTCACCTTTTTTTCAAATCCTCCGAAACCGTGAAAAATGCCACCCTGTAGCATGTGCTCCGATACCATGGACTATAGCCTGTCGCTTTTCAGTGATTTTCACCTTTTTTTCAAATCCTCCGAAAACCGTGAAAAATGCCACCCTGTAGCATGTGCTCCGAGACCATGGACTATCACCTGTCGCTTTTCAGTGATTTTCACCTTTTTTTCAAATCCTCCGAAACCGTGAAAAATGCCACCCTGTAGCATGTGCTCCGAGACCATGGACTATAGCCTGTCGCTTTTCAGTGATTTTCACCTTTTTTTCAAATCCTCCGAAACCGTGAAAAATTCCACCCTGTAGCAAGTGCTCCGAGACCATGGACTATAGCCTGTCGCTTTTCAGTGATTTTCAAAAAAAATTCAAATCCTCCGAAACAGTGAAAAATGCCACCCTGTAGCATGTGCTCCGAGACCATGGACTATAGCCTGTCGCTTTTCAGTGATTTTCACATTTTTTTTTAATCCTCCGAAACCGTGAAAAATGCCACCCTGTAGCATGTGCTCCGAGACCATGGACTATAGCCTGTCGCTTTTCAGTGATTTTCACCTTTTTCTCAAATCCTTCGAAACCGTGAAAAATGCCACCCAGTAGCATGTGCTCCGAGACCAAGGACTATAGCCTGTCGCTTTTCAGTGATTTTCACCTTTTTTTCAAATCCTCCGAAAACCGTGAAAAATGCAACCCTGTAGCATGTGCTCCGAGACCATGGACTATAGCCTGTCGCTTTTCAGTGATTTTCACCTTTTTTTCAAATCCTCCGAAACAGTGAAAAATGCCACCCTGTAGCATGTGCTCCGAGACCATGGACTATAGCCTGTCGCTTTTCAGTGATTTTCACCTTTTTTTTCAAATCATCCGAAACCGTGAAAAATGCCACCCTGTAGCATGTGCTCCGAGACCATGGACTATAGCCTGTCGCTTTTCAGTGATTTTCACCCTTTTTTTCAAATCCTCCGAAACCGTGAAAAATGGCACCCTGTACTCCTGTAGCATGTGCTCCAAAACCATGGACTATAGCCTTTCGCTTTTCTGCGATTTTCACCTTTTTTCAAATCCTCCGAAACCGTGAAAAATGCCACCCTGTAGCATGTGCTCCGAGACCATGGACTATAGCCTGTCGCTTTTCAGTGATTTCCACCTTTTTATCAAATCCTCCGAAAACCGTGAAAAATGCCACCTTGTAGCATGTGCTCCGAGACCATGGACTATAGCCTGTCGCTTTTCAGTGATTTTCACCTTTTTTTCAAATCCTCCGAAACCGTGAAAAATGCCACCCTGTAGCATGTGCTCCGAGACCATGGACTATAGCCTGTCGCTTTTCAGTGATTTTCAACTTTTTTTCAAATCCTCCGAAACCGTGAAAAATGCCACCCTGTAGCATGTGCTCCGAGACCATGGACTATAGCCTGTCGCTTTTCAGTGATTTTCACCTTTTTTTTCAAATCCTCCGAAAACCGTGAAAAATGCCACCCTGTAGCATGTGCTCCGAGACCATGGACTATAGCCTGTCGCTTTACAGTGATTTTCACCTTTTTTTCAAATCCTCCGAAAACCGTGAAAAATGCCACCCTGTAGCATGTGCTCCGAGACCATGGACTATAGCCTGTCGCTTTTCAGTGATTTTCACCTTTTTTTCAAATCCTCTGAAACCGTGAAAAATGCCACCCTGTAGCATGTGCTCCGAGACCATGGACTATAGCCTGTCGCTTTTCAGTGATTTTCACCTTTTTTTCAAATCCTCCGAAAACCGTGAAAAATGCCACCCTGTAGCATGTGCTCCGAGACCATGGACTATAGCCTGTCGCTTTTCAGTGATTTTCACCTTTTTTTCAAATCCTCCGACCCTCCGACACCATGGAATATAGCCTTTCGCTTTTCCACGATTTTCACCTTTTTTCAAATCCTCCGAAACCTTGAAAAATGCCACCCTGTAGCATGTGCTCCGAGACCATGGACTATAGCCTGTCGCTTTTCAGTGATTTTCACCTTTTTTTCAAATCCTCCGAAAACCGTGAAAAATGCCACCCTGTAGCATGTGCTCCGAGACCATGGACTATAGCCTGTCGCTTTTCAGTGATTTTCACCTTTTTTTTAAATCCTCCGAAACCGTGAAAAATGCCACCCTGTAGCATGTGCTCCGAGACCATGGACTATAGCCTGTCGCTTTTCAGTGATTTTCACCTTTTTTTCAAATCCTCCAAAACCGTGAAAAATGCCACCCTGTAGCATGTGCTCCGAGACCATGGACTATAGCCTGTCGCTTTTCAGTGATTTTCACCTTTTTTTCAAATCCTCCGAAACCGTGAAAAATGGCACCCTGTAGCATGTGCTCCGAGACCATGGACTATCACCTGTCGCTTTTCAGTGATTTTCACCTTTTTTTCAAATCCTCCGAAACCGTGAAAAATGCCACCCTGTAGCATGTGCTCCGAGACCATGGACTATAGCCTGTCGCTTTTCAGTGATTTTCACCTTTTTTTCAAATCCTCCGAAACCGTGAAAAATGCCACCCTGTAGCATGTGCTCCGAGACCATGGACTATAGCCTGTCGCTTTTCAGTGATTTTCACATTTTTTTTTAATCCTCCGAAACCGTGAAAAATGCCACCCTGTAGCATGTGCTCCGAGACCATGGACTATAGCCTGTCGCTTTTCAGTGATTTTCACCTTTTTTTCAAATCCTCCGAAACCGTGAAAAATGCCACCCTGTAGCATGTGCTCCGAGACCATGGACTATAGCCTGTCGCTTTTCAGTGATTTTCACCTTTTTTTCAAATCCTCCGAAACCGTGAAAAATGCCACCCTGTAGCATGTGCTCCGAGACCATGGACTATAGCCTGTCGCTTTTCAGTGATTTTCACCCTTTTTTTCAAATCCTCCGAAACCGTGAAAAATGCCACCCTGTACTCCTGTAGCATGTGCTCCAAAACCATGGACTATAGCCTTTCGCTTTTCTGCGATTTTCACCTTTTTTCAAATCCTCCGAAACCGTGAAAAATGCCACCCTGTAGCATGTGCTCCGAGACCATGGACTATAGCCTGTCGCTTTTCAGTGATTTCCACCTTTTTATCAAATCCTCCGAAAACCGTGAAAAATGCCACCTTGTAGCATGTGCTCCGAGACCATGGACTATAGCCTGTCGCTTTTCAGTGATTTTCACCTTTTTTTCAAATCCTCCGAAACCGTGAAAAATGCCACCCTGTAGCATGTGCTCCGAGACCATGGACTATAGCCTGTCGCTTTTCAGTGATTTTCAACTTTTTTCAAATCATCCGAAACCGTGAAAAATGCCACCCTGTAGCATGTGCTCCGAGACCATGGACTATAGCCTGTCGCTTTTCAGTGATTTTCACCCTTTTTTTCAAATCCTCCGAAACCGTGAAAAATGGCACCCTGTACTCCTGTAGCATGTGCTCCAAAACCATGGACTATAGCCTTTCGCTTTTCTGCGATTTTCACCTTTTTTCAAATCCTCCGAAACCGTGAAAAATGCCACCCTGTAGCATGTGCTCCGAGACCATGGACTATAGCCTGTCGCTTTTCAGTGATTTTCAACTTTTTTTCAAATCCTCCGAAACCGTGAAAAATGCCACCCTGTAGCATGTGCTCCGAGACCATGGACTATAGCCTGTCGCTTTTCAGTGATTTTCACCTTTTTTTCAAATCCTCCGAAAACCGTGAAAAATGCCACCCTGTAGCATGTGCTCCGAGACCATGGACTATAGCCTGTCGCTTTTCAGTGATTTTCACCTTTTTTTCAAATCCTCCGAAAACCGTGAAAAATGCCACCCTGTAGCATGTGCTCCGAGACCATGGACTATAGCCTGTCGCTTTTCAGTGATTTTCACCTTTTTTTCAAATCCTCTGAAACCGTGAAAAATGCCACCCTGTAGCATGTGCTCCGAGACCATGGACTATAGCCTGTCGCTTTTCAGTGATTTTCACCTTTTTTTCAAATCCTCCGAAAACCGTGAAAAATGCCACCCTGTACTCCTGTAGCATGTGCTCCAAAACCATGGACTATAGCCTTTCGCTTTTCTGCGATTTTCACCTTTTTTCAAATCCTCCGAAACCGTGAAAAATGCCACCCTGTAGCATGTGCTCCGAGACCATGGACTATAGCCTGTCGCTTTTCAGTGATTTTTCACCTTTTTTTTAAATCCTCCGAAACCGTGAAAAATGCCACCCTGTAGCATGTGCTCCGAGACCATGGACTATAGCCTGTCGCTTTTCAGTGATTTTCACCTTTTTTTCAAATCCTCCAAAACCGTGAAAAATAGCACCCTGTAGCATGTGCTCCGAGACCATGGACTATAGCCTGTCGCTTTTCAGTGATTTTCACCTTTTTTTCAAATCCTCCGAAACAGTGAAAAATGCCACCCTGTAGCATGTGCTCCGAGACCATGGACTATAGCCTGTCGCTTTTCAGTGATTTTCACCTTTTTTTCAAATCCTCCGAAACCGTGAAAAATGGCACCCTGTAGCATGTGCTCCGAGACCATGGACTATAGCCTGTCGCTTTTCAGTGATTTTCACCTTTTTTTCAAATCCTCCGAAACCGTGAAAAATGCCACCCTGTAGCATGTGCTCCGAGACCATGGACTATAGCCTGTCGCTTTTCAGTGATTTTCACCTTTTTTTCAAATCCTCCGAAACCGTGAAAAATGCCACCCTGTAGCATGTGCTCCGAGACCATGGACTATAGCCTGTCGCTTTTCAGTGATTTTCACCTTTTTTTCAAATCCTCCGAAACCGTGAAAAATTCCACCCTGTAGCAAGTGCTCCGAGACCATGGACTATAGCCTGTCGCTTTTCAGTGATTTTCAAAAAAATTTCAAATCCTCCGAAACAGTGAAAAATGCCACCCTGTAGCATGTGCTCCGAGACCATGGACTATAGCCTGTCGCTTTTCAGTGATTTTCACATTTTTTTTTAATCCTCCGAAACCGTGAAAAATGCCACCCTGTAGCATGTGCTCCGAGACCATGGACTATAGCCTGTCGCTTTTCAGTGATTTTCACCTTTTTCTCAAATCCTTCGAAACCGTGAAAAATGCCACCCAGTAGCATGTGCTCCGAGACCAAGGACTATAGCCTGTCGCTTTTCAGTGATTTTCACCTTTTTTTCAAATCCTCCGAAAACCGTGAAAAATGCAACCCTGTAGCATGTGCTCCGAGACCATGGACTATAGCCTGTCGCTTTTCAGTGATTTTCACCTTTTTTTCAAATCCTCCGAAACAGTGAAAAATGCCACCCTGTAGCATGTGCTCCGAGACCATGGACTATAGCCTGTCGCTTTTCAGTGATTTTCACCTTTTTTTTCAAATCATCCGAAACCGTGAAAAATGCCACCCTGTAGCATGTGCTCCGAGACCATGGACTATAGCCTGTCGCTTTTCAGTGATTTTCACCCTTTTTTTCAAATCCTCCGAAACCGTGAAAAATGGCACCCTGTACTCCTGTAGCATGTGCTCCAAAACCATGGACTATAGCCTTTCGCTTTTCTGCGATTTTCACCTTTTTTCAAATCCTCCGAAACCGTGAAAAATGCCACCCTGTAGCATGTGCTCCGAGACCATGGACTATAGCCTGTCGCTTTTCAGTGATTTCCACCTTTTTATCAAATCCTCCGAAAACCGTGAAAAATGCCACCTTGTAGCATGTGCTCCGAGACCATGGACTATAGCCTGTCGCTTTTCAGTGATTTTCACCTTTTTTTCAAATCCTCCGAAACCGTGAAAAATGCCACCCTGTAGCATGTGCTCCGAGACCATGGACTATAGCCTGTCGCTTTTCAGTGATTTTCAACTTTTTTTCAAATCCTCCGAAACCGTGAAAAATGCCACCCTGTAGCATGTGCTCCGAGACCATGGACTATAGCCTGTCGCTTTTCAGTGATTTTCACCTTTTTTTTCAAATCCTCCGAAAACCGTGAAAAATGCCACCCTGTAGCATGTGCTCCGAGACCATGGACTATAGCCTGTCGCTTTACAGTGATTTTCACCTTTTTTTCAAATCCTCCGAAAACCGTGAAAAATGCCACCCTGTAGCATGTGCTCCGAGACCATGGACTATAGCCTGTCGCTTTTCAGTGATTTTCACCTTTTTTTCAAATCCTCTGAAACCGTGAAAAATGCCACCCTGTAGCATGTGCTCCGAGACCATGGACTATAGCCTGTCGCTTTTCAGTGATTTTCACCTTTTTTTCAAATCCTCCGAAAACCGTGAAAAATGCCACCCTGTAGCATGTGCTCCGAGACCATGGACTATAGCCTGTCGCTTTTCAGTGATTTTCACCTTTTTTTCAAATCCTCCGACCCTCCGACACCATGGAATATAGCCTTTCGCTTTTCCACGATTTTCACCTTTTTTCAAATCCTCCGAAACCTTGAAAAATGCCACCCTGTAGCATGTGCTCCGAGACCATGGACTATAGCCTGTCGCTTTTCAGTGATTTTCACCTTTTTTTCAAATCCTCCGAAAACCGTGAAAAATGCCACCCTGTAGCATGTGCTCCGAGACCATGGACTATAGCCTGTCGCTTTTCAGTGATTTTCACCTTTTTTTTAAATCCTCCGAAACCGTGAAAAATGCCACCCTGTAGCATGTGCTCCGAGACCATGGACTATAGCCTGTCGCTTTTCAGTGATTTTCACCTTTTTTTCAAATCCTCCAAAACCGTGAAAAATGCCACCCTGTAGCATGTGCTCCGAGACCATGGACTATAGCCTGTCGCTTTTCAGTGATTTTCACCTTTTTTTCAAATCCTCCGAAACCGTGAAAAATGGCACCCTGTAGCATGTGCTCCGAGACCATGGACTATCACCTGTCGCTTTTCAGTGATTTTCACCTTTTTTTCAAATCCTCCGAAACCGTGAAAAATGCCACCCTGTAGCATGTGCTCCGAGACCATGGACTATAGCCTGTCGCTTTTCAGTGATTTTCACCTTTTTTTCAAATCCTCCGAAACCGTGAAAAATGCCACCCTGTAGCATGTGCTCCGAGACCATGGACTATAGCCTGTCGCTTTTCAGTGATTTTCACATTTTTTTTTAATCCTCCGAAACCGTGAAAAATGCCACCCTGTAGCATGTGCTCCGAGACCATGGACTATAGCCTGTCGCTTTTCAGTGATTTTCACCTTTTTTTCAAATCCTCCGAAACCGTGAAAAATGCCACCCTGTAGCATGTGCTCCGAGACCATGGACTATAGCCTGTCGCTTTTCAGTGATTTTCACCTTTTTTTCAAATCCTCCGAAACCGTGAAAAATGCCACCCTGTAGCATGTGCTCCGAGACCATGGACTATAGCCTGTCGCTTTTCAGTGATTTTCACCCTTTTTTTCAAATCCTCCGAAACCGTGAAAAATGGCACCCTGTACTCCTGTAGCATGTGCTCCAAAACCATGGACTATAGCCTTTCGCTTTTCTGCGATTTTCACCTTTTTTCAAATCCTCCGAAACCGTGAAAAATGCCACCCTGTAGCATGTGCTCCGAGACCATGGACTATAGCCTGTCGCTTTTCAGTGATTTCCACCTTTTTATCAAATCCTCCGAAAACCGTGAAAAATGCCACCTTGTAGCATGTGCTCCGAGACCATGGACTATAGCCTGTCGCTTTTCAGTGATTTTCACCTTTTTTTCAAATCCTCCGAAACCGTGAAAAATGCCACCCTGTAGCATGTGCTCCGAGACCATGGACTATAGCCTGTCGCTTTTCAGTGATTTTCAACTTTTTTCAAATCATCCGAAACCGTGAAAAATGCCACCCTGTAGCATGTGCTCCGAGACCATGGACTATAGCCTGTCGCTTTTCAGTGATTTTCACCCTTTTTTTCAAATCCTCCGAAACCGTGAAAAATGGCACCCTGTACTCCTGTAGCATGTGCTCCAAAACCATGGACTATAGCCTTTCGCTTTTCTGCGATTTTCACCTTTTTTCAAATCCTCCGAAACCGTGAAAAATGCCACCCTGTAGCATGTGCTCCGAGACCATGGACTATAGCCTGTCGCTTTTCAGTGATTTTCAACTTTTTTTCAAATCCTCCGAAACCGTGAAAAATGCCACCCTGTAGCATGTGCTCCGAGACCATGGACTATAGCCTGTCGCTTTTCAGTGATTTTCACCTTTTTTTCAAATCCTCCGAAAACCGTGAAAAATGCCACCCTGTAGCATGTGCTCCGAGACCATGGACTATAGCCTGTCGCTTTTCAGTGATTTTCACCTTTTTTTCAAATCCTCCGAAAACCGTGAAAAATGCCACCCTGTAGCATGTGCTCCGAGACCATGGACTATAGCCTGTCGCTTTTCAGTGATTTTCACCTTTTTTTCAAATCCTCTGAAACCGTGAAAAATGCCACCCTGTAGCATGTGCTCCGAGACCATGGACTATAGCCTGTCGCTTTTCAGTGATTTTCACCTTTTTTTCAAATCCTCCGAAAACCGTGAAAAATGCCACCCTGTAGCATGTGCTCCGAGACCATGGACTATAGCCTGTCGCTTTTCAGTGATTTTCACCTTTTTTTCAAATCCTCCGACCCTCCGACACCATGGAATATAGCCTTTCGCTTTTCCACGATTTTCACCTTTTTTCAAATCCTCCGAAACCTTGAAAAATGCCACCCTGTAGCATGTGCTCCGAGACCATGGACTATAGCCTGTCGCTTTTCAGTGATTTTCACCTTTTTTTCAAATCCTCCAAAACCGTGAAAATTAGCACCCTGTAGCATGTGCTCCGAGACCATGGACTATAGCCTGTCGCTTTTCAGTGATTTTCACCTTTTTTTCAAATCCTCCGAAAACCGTGAAAAATGCCACCCTGTAGCATGTGCTCCGAGACCATGGACTATAGCCTGTCGCTTTTCAGTGATTTTCACCTTTTTTTCAAATCCTCCGACCCTCCGACACCATGGAATATAGCCTTTCGCTTTTCCACGATTTTCACCTTTTTTCAAATCCTCCGAAACCTTGAAAAATGCCACCCTGTAGCATGTGCTCCGAGACCATGGACTATAGCCTGTCGCTTTTCAGTGATTTTCACCTTTTTTTCAAATCCTCCAAAACCGTGAAAATTAGCACCCTGTAGCATGTGCTCCGAGACCATGGACTATAGCCTGTCGCTTTTCAGTGATTTTCACCTTTTTTTCAAATCCTCCGAAACAGTGAAAAATGCCACCCTGTAGCATGTGCTCCGAGACCATGGACTATAGCCTGTCGCTTTTCCTCCGAAACCGTGAAAAATTCCACCCTGTAGCAAGTGCTCCGAGACCATGGACTATAGCCTGTCGCTTTTCAGTGATTTTCAAATTTTTTTCAAATCCTCCGAAACAGTGAAAAATGCCACCCTGTAGCAAGCCTGTCGCTTTTCAGTGATTTTCACATTTTTTTTTAATCCTCCGAAACCGTGAAAAATGCCACCGTGTAGCATGTGCTCCGAGACCATGGACTATAGCCTGTCGCTTTTCAGTGATTTTCACCTTTTTTTCAAATCCTCCGAAACCGTGAAAAATGCCACCCTGTAGCATGTGCTCCGAGACCATGGACTATAGCCTGTCGCTTTTCAGTGATTTTCACCTTTTTTTCAAATCCTCCGAAACCGTGAAAAATGCCACCCTGTAGCATGTGCTCCGAGACCATGGACTATAGCCTGTCGCTTTTCAGTGATTTTCACCTTTTTCTCAAATCCTTCGAAACCGTGAAAAATGCCACCCAGTAGCATGTGCTCCGAGACCAAGGACTATAGCCTGTCGCTTTTCAGTGATTTTCACCTTTTTTTCAAATCCTCCGAAAACCGTGAAAAATGCAACCCTGTAGCATGTGCTCCGAGACCATGGACTATAGCCTGTCGCTTTTCAGTGATTTTCACCTTTTTTTCAAAACCTCCGAAACAGTGAAAAATGCCACCCTGTAGCATGTGCTCCGAGACCATGGACTATAGCCTGTCGCTTTTCAGTGATTTTCACCTTTTTTTTCAAATCATCCGAAACCGTGAAAAATGCCACCCTGTAGCATGTGCTCCGAGACCATGGACTATAGCCTGTCGCTTTTCAGTGATTTTCACCCTTTTTTTCAAATCCTCCGAAACCGTGAAAAATGGCACCCTGTACTCCTGTAGCATGTGCTCCAAAACCATGGACTATAGCCTTTCGCTTTTCTGCGATTTTCACCTTTTTTCAAATCCTCCGAAACCGTGAAAAATGCCACCCTGTAGCATGTGCTCCGAGACCATGGACTATAGCCTGTCGCTTTTCAGTGATTTTTCACCTTTTTTTTAAATCCTCCGAAACCGTGAAAAATGCCACCCTGTAGCATGTGCTCCGAGACCATGGACTATAGCCTGTCGCTTTTCAGTGATTTTCACCTTTTTTTCAAATCCTCCAAAACCGTGAAAAATAGCACCCTGTAGCATGTGCTCCGAGACCATGGACTATAGCCTGTCGCTTTTCAGTGATTTTCACCTTTTTTTCAAATCCTCCGAAACAGTGAAAAATGCCACCCTGTAGCATGTGCTCCGAGACCATGGACTATAGCCTGTCGCTTTTCAGTGATTTTCACCTTTTTTTCAAATCCTCCGAAACCGTGAAAAATGCCACCCTGTAGCATGTGCTCCGAGACCATGGACTATAGCCTGTCGCTTTTCAGTGATTTTCAACTTTTTTTCAAATCCTCCGAAACCGTGAAAAATGCCACCCTGTAGCATGTGCTCCGAGACCATGGACTATAGCCTGTCGCTTTTCAGTGATTTTCACCTTTTTTTCAAATCCTCCGAAAACCGTGAAAAATGCCACCCTGTAGCATGTGCTCCGAGACCATGGACTATAGCCTGTCGCTTTTCAGTGATTTTCACCTTTTTTTCAAATCCTCCGAAAACCGTGAAAAATGCCACCCTGTAGCATGTGCTCCGAGACCATGGACTATAGCCTGTCGCTTTTCAGTGATTTTCACCTTTTTTTCAAATCCTCTGAAACCGTGAAAAATGCCACCCTGTAGCATGTGCTCCGAGACCATGGACTATAGCCTGTCGCTTTTCAGTGATTTTCACCTTTTTTTCAAATCCTCCGAAAACCGTGAAAAATGCCACCCTGTAGCATGTGCTCCGAGACCATGGACTATAGCCTGTCGCTTTTCAGTGATTTTCACCTTTTTTTCAAATCCTCCGACCCTCCGACACCATGGAATATAGCCTTTCGCTTTTCCACGATTTTCACCTTTTTTCAAATCCTCCGAAACCTTGAAAAATGCCACCCTGTAGCATGTGCTCCGAGACCATGGACTATAGCCTGTCGCTTTTCAGTGATTTTCACCTTTTTTTCAAATCCTCCAAAACCGTGAAAATTAGCACCCTGTAGCATGTGCTCCGAGACCATGGACTATAGCCTGTCGCTTTTCAGTGATTTTCACCTTTTTTTCAAATCCTCCGAAAACCGTGAAAAATGCCACCCTGTAGCATGTGCTCCGAGACCATGGACTATAGCCTGTCGCTTTTCAGTGATTTTCACCTTTTTTTCAAATCCTCCGACCCTCCGACACCATGGAATATAGCCTTTCGCTTTTCCACGATTTTCACCTTTTTTCAAATCCTCCGAAACCTTGAAAAATGCCACCCTGTAGCATGTGCTCCGAGACCATGGACTATAGCCTGTCGCTTTTCAGTGATTTTCACCTTTTTTTCAAATCCTCCAAAACCGTGAAAATTAGCACCCTGTAGCATGTGCTCCGAGACCATGGACTATAGCCTGTCGCTTTTCAGTGATTTTCACCTTTTTTTCAAATCCTCCGAAACAGTGAAAAATGCCACCCTGTAGCATGTGCTCCGAGACCATGGACTATAGCCTGTCGCTTTTCCTCCGAAACCGTGAAAAATTCCACCCTGTAGCAAGTGCTCCGAGACCATGGACTATAGCCTGTCGCTTTTCAGTGATTTTCAAATTTTTTTCAAATCCTCCGAAACAGTGAAAAATGCCACCCTGTAGCAAGCCTGTCGCTTTTCAGTGATTTTCACATTTTTTTTTAATCCTCCGAAACCGTGAAAAATGCCACCGTGTAGCATGTGCTCCGAGACCATGGACTATAGCCTGTCGCTTTTCAGTGATTTTCACCTTTTTTTCAAATCCTCCGAAACCGTGAAAAATGCCACCCTGTAGCATGTGCTCCGAGACCATGGACTATAGCCTGTCGCTTTTCAGTGATTTTCACCTTTTTTTCAAATCCTCCGAAACCGTGAAAAATGCCACCCTGTAGCATGTGCTCCGAGACCATGGACTATAGCCTGTCGCTTTTCAGTGATTTTCACCTTTTTCTCAAATCCTTCGAAACCGTGAAAAATGCCACCCAGTAGCATGTGCTCCGAGACCAAGGACTATAGCCTGTCGCTTTTCAGTGATTTTCACCTTTTTTTCAAATCCTCCGAAAACCGTGAAAAATGCAACCCTGTAGCATGTGCTCCGAGACCATGGACTATAGCCTGTCGCTTTTCAGTGATTTTCACCTTTTTTTCAAAACCTCCGAAACAGTGAAAAATGCCACCCTGTAGCATGTGCTCCGAGACCATGGACTATAGCCTGTCGCTTTTCAGTGATTTTCACCTTTTTTTTCAAATCATCCGAAACCGTGAAAAATGCCACCCTGTAGCATGTGCTCCGAGACCATGGACTATAGCCTGTCGCTTTTCAGTGATTTTCACCCTTTTTTTCAAATCCTCCGAAACCGTGAAAAATGGCACCCTGTACTCCTGTAGCATGTGCTCCAAAACCATGGACTATAGCCTTTCGCTTTTCTGCGATTTTCACCTTTTTTCAAATCCTCCGAAACCGTGAAAAATGCCACCCTGTAGCATGTGCTCCGAGACCATGGACTATAGCCTGTCGCTTTTCAGTGATTTTTCACCTTTTTTTTAAATCCTCCGAAACCGTGAAAAATGCCACCCTGTAGCATGTGCTCCGAGACCATGGACTATAGCCTGTCGCTTTTCAGTGATTTTCACCTTTTTTTCAAATCCTCCAAAACCGTGAAAAATAGCACCCTGTAGCATGTGCTCCGAGACCATGGACTATAGCCTGTCGCTTTTCAGTGATTTTCACCTTTTTTTCAAATCCTCCGAAACAGTGAAAAATGCCACCCTGTAGCATGTGCTCCGAGACCATGGACTATAGCCTGTCGCTTTTCAGTGATTTTCACCTTTTTTTCAAATCCTCCGAAACCGTGAAAAATGGCACCCTGTAGCATGTGCTCCGAGACCATGGACTATAGCCTGTCGCTTTTCAGTGATTTTCACCTTTTTTTCAAATCCTCCGAAACCGTGAAAAATGCCACCCTGTAGCATGTGCTCCGAGACCATGGACTATAGCCTGTCGCTTTTCAGTGATTTTCACCTTTTTTTCAAATCCTCCGAAACCGTGAAAAATGCCACCCTGTAGCATGTGCTCCGATACCATGGACTATAGCCTGTCGCTTTTCAGTGATTTTCACCTTTTTTTCAAATCCTCCGAAAACCGTGAAAAATGCCACCCTGTAGCATGTGCTCCGAGACCATGGACTATCACCTGTCGCTTTTCAGTGATTTTCACCTTTTTTTCAAATCCTCCGAAACCGTGAAAAATGCCACCCTGTAGCATGTGCTCCGAGACCATGGACTATAGCCTGTCGCTTTTCAGTGATTTTCACCTTTTTTTCAAATCCTCCGAAACCGTGAAAAATTCCACCCTGTAGCAAGTGCTCCGAGACCATGGACTATAGCCTGTCGCTTTTCAGTGATTTTCAAAAAAAATTCAAATCCTCCGAAACAGTGAAAAATGCCACCCTGTAGCATGTGCTCCGAGACCATGGACTATAGCCTGTCGCTTTTCAGTGATTTTCACATTTTTTTTTAATCCTCCGAAACCGTGAAAAATGCCACCCTGTAGCATGTGCTCCGAGACCATGGACTATAGCCTGTCGCTTTTCAGTGATTTTCACCTTTTTTTCAAATCCTCCGAAACCGTGAAAAATGCCACCCTGTAGCATGTGCTCCGAGACCATGGACTATAGCCTGTCGCTTTTCAGTGATTTTCACCTTTTTTTCAAATCCTCCGAAACCGTGAAAAATGCCACCCTGTAGCATGTGCTCCGAGACCATGGACTATAGCCTGTCGCTTTTCAGTGATTTTCACCTTTTTCTCAAATCCTTCGAAACCGTGAAAAATGCCACCCAGTAGCATGTGCTCCGAGACCAAGGACTATAGCCTGTCGCTTTTCAGTGATTTTCACCTTTTTTTCAAATCCTCCGAAAACCGTGAAAAATGCAACCCTGTAGCATGTGCTCCGAGACCATGGACTATAGCCTGTCGCTTTTCAGTGATTTTCACCTTTTTTTCAAATCCTCCGAAAACCGTGAAAAATGCCACCCTGTAGCATGTGCTCCGAGACCATGGACTATAGCCTGTCGCTTTTCAGTGATTTTCACCTTTTTTTCAAATCCTCCGACCCTCCGACACCATGGAATATAGCCTTTCGCTTTTCCACGATTTTCACCTTTTTTCAAATCCTCCGAAACCTTGAAAAATGCCACCCTGTAGCATGTGCTCCGAGACCATGGACTATAGCCTGTCGCTTTTCAGTGATTTTCACCTTTTTTTCAAATCCTCCGAAAACCGTGAAAAATGCCACCCTGTAGCATGTGCTCCGAGACCATGGACTATAGCCTGTCGCTTTTCAGTGATTTTCACCTTTTTTTTAAATCCTCCGAAACCGTGAAAAATGCCACCCTGTAGCATGTGCTCCGAGACCATGGACTATAGCCTGTCGCTTTTCAGTGATTTTCACCTTTTTTTCAAATCCTCCAAAACCGTGAAAAATAGCACCCTGTAGCATGTGCTCCGAGACCATGGACTATAGCCTGTCGCTTTTCAGTGATTTTCACCTTTTTTTCAAATCCTCCGAAACAGTGAAAAATGCCACCCTGTAGCATGTGCTCCGAGACCATGGACTATAGCCTGTCGCTTTTCAGTGATTTTCACCTTTTTTTCAAATCCTCCGAAACCGTGAAAAATGGCACCCTGTAGCATGTGCTCCGAGACCATGGACTATCACCTGTCGCTTTTCAGTGATTTTCACCTTTTTTTCAAATCCTCCGAAACCGTGAAAAATGCCACCCTGTAGCATGTGCTCCGAGACCATGGACTATAGCCTGTCGCTTTTCAGTGATTTTCACCTTTTTTTCAAATCCTCCGAAACCGTGAAAAATTCCACCCTGTAGCAAGTGCTCCGAGACCATGGACTATAGCCTGTCGCTTTTCAGTGATTTTCAATTTTTTTTCAAATCCTCCGAAACAGTGAAAAATGCCACCCTGTAGCATGTGCTCCGAGACCATGGACTATAGCCTGTCGCTTTTCAGTGATTTTCACATTTTTTTTTAATCCTCCGAAACCGTGAAAAATGCCACCCTGTAGCATGTGCTCCGAGACCATGGACTATAGCCTGTCGCTTTTCAGTGATTTTCACCTTTTTTTCAAATCCTCCGAAACCGTGAAAAATGCCACCCTGTAGCATGTGCTCCGAGACCATGGACTATAGCCTGTCGCTTTTCAGTGATTTTCACCTTTTTTTCAAATCCTCCGAAACCGTGAAAAATGCCACCCTGTAGCATGTGCTCCGAGACCATGGACTATAGCCTGTCGCTTTTCAGTGATTTTCACCCTTTTTTTCAAATCCTCCGAAACCGTGAAAAATGGCACCCTGTACTCCTGTAGCATGTGCTCCAAAACCATGGACTATAGCCTTTCGCTTTTCTGCGATTTTCACCTTTTTTCAAATCCTCCGAAACCGTGAAAAATGCCACCCTGTAGCATGTGCTCCGAGACCATGGACTATAGCCTGTCGCTTTTCAGTGATTTCCACCTTTTTATCAAATCCTCCGAAAACCGTGAAAAATGCCACCTTGTAGCATGTGCTCCGAGACCATGGACTATAGCCTGTCGCTTTTCAGTGATTTTCACCTTTTTTTCAAATCCTCCGAAACCGTGAAAAATGCCACCCTGTAGCATGTGCTCCGAGACCATGGACTATAGCCTGTCGCTTTTCAGTGATTTTCAACTTTTTTTCAAATCATCCGAAACCGTGAAAAATGCCACCCTGTAGCATGTGCTCCGAGACCATGGACTATAGCCTGTCGCTTTTCAGTGATTTTCACCCTTTTTTTCAAATCCTCCGAAACCGTGAAAAATGGCACCCTGTACTCCTGTAGCATGTGCTCCAAAACCATGGACTATAGCCTTTCGCTTTTCTGCGATTTTCACCTTTTTTCAAATCCTCCGAAACCGTGAAAAATGCCACCCTGTAGCATGTGCTCCGAGACCATGGACTATAGCCTGTCGCTTTTCAGTGATTTTCAACTTTTTTTCAAATCCTCCGAAACCGTGAAAAATGCCACCCTGTAGCATGTGCTCCGAGACCATGGACTATAGCCTGTCGCTTTTCAGTGATTTTCACCTTTTTTTCAAATCCTCCGAAAACCGTGAAAAATGCCACCCTGTAGCATGTGCTCCGAGACCATGGACTATAGCCTGTCGCTTTTCAGTGATTTTCACCTTTTTTTCAAATCCTCCGAAAACCGTGAAAAATGCCACCCTGTAGCATGTGCTCCGAGACCATGGACTATAGCCTGTCGCTTTTCAGTGATTTTCACCTTTTTTTCAAATCCTCTGAAACCGTGAAAAATGCCACCCTGTAGCATGTGCTCCGAGACCATGGACTATAGCCTGTCGCTTTTCAGTGATTTTCACCTTTTTTTCAAATCCTCCGAAAACCGTGAAAAATGCCACCCTGTAGCATGTGCTCCGAGACCATGGACTATAGCCTGTCGCTTTTCAGTGATTTTCACCTTTTTTTCAAATCCTCCGACCCTCCGACACCATGGAATATAGCCTTTCGCTTTTCCACGATTTTCACCTTTTTTCAAATCCTCCGAAACCTTGAAAAATGCCACCCTGTAGCATGTGCTCCGAGACCATGGACTATAGCCTGTCGCTTTTCAGTGATTTTCACCTTTTTTTCAAATCCTCCAAAACCGTGAAAATTAGCACCCTGTAGCATGTGCTCCGAGACCATGGACTATAGCCTGTCGCTTTTCAGTGATTTTCACCTTTTTTTCAAATCCTCCGAAACAGTGAAAAATGCCACCCTGTAGCATGTGCTCCGAGACCATGGACTATAGCCTGTCGCTTTTCAGTGATTTTCACCTTTTTTTCAAATCCTCCGAAACCGTGAAAAATGGCACCCTGTAGCATGTGCTCCGAGACCATGGACTATAGCCTGTCGCTTTTCAGTGATTTTCACCTTTTTTTCAAATCCTCCGAAACCGTGAAAAATGCCACCCTGTAGCATGTGCTCCGAGACCATGGACTATAGCCTGTCGCTTTTCAGTGATTTTCACCTTTTTTTCAAATCCTCCGAAACCGTGAAAAATGCCACCCTGTAGCATGTGCTCCGATACCATGGACTATAGCCTGTCGCTTTTCAGTGATTTTCACCTTTTTTTCAAATCCTCCGAAAACCGTGAAAAATGCCACCCTGTAGCATGTGCTCCGAGACCATGGACTATCACCTGTCGCTTTTCAGTGATTTTCACCTTTTTTTCAAATCCTCCGAAACCGTGAAAAATTCCACCCTGTAGCAAGTGCTCCGAGACCATGGACTATAGCCTGTCGCTTTTCAGTGATTTTCAATTTTTTTTCAAATCCTCCGAAACAGTGAAAAATGCCACCCTTTTGCATGTGCTCCGAGACCATGGACTATAGCCTGTCGCTTTTCAGTGATTTTCACATTTTTTTTTAATCCTCCGAAACCGTGAAAAATGCCACCCTGTAGCATGTGCTCCGAGACCATGGACTATAGCCTGTCGCTTTTCAGTGATTTTCACCTTTTTTTCAAATCCTCCGAAACCGTGAAAAATGCCACCCTGTAGCATGTGCTCCGAGACCATGGACTATAGCCTGTCGCTTTTCAGTGATTTTCACCTTTTTTTCAAATCCTCCGAAACCGTGAAAAATGCCACCCTGTAGCATGTGCTCCGAGACCATGGACTATAGCCTGTCGCTTTTCAGTGATTTTCACCTTTTTCTCAAATCCTTCGAAACCGTGAAAAATGCCACCCAGTAGCATGTGCTCCGAGACCAAGGACTATAGCCTGTCGCTTTTCAGTGATTTTCACCTTTTTTTCAAATCCTCCGAAAACCGTGAAAAATGCAACCCTGTAGCATGTGCTCCGAGACCATGGACTATAGCCTGTCGCTTTTCAGTGATTTTCACCTTTTTTTCAAATCCTCCGAAACAGTGAAAAATGCCACCCTGTAGCATGTGCTCCGAGACCATGGACTATAGCCTGTCGCTTTTCAGTGATTTTCACCTTTTTTTTCAAATCATCCGAAACCGTGAAAAATGCCACCCTGTAGCATGTGCTCCGAGACCATGGACTATAGCCTGTCGCTTTTCAGTGATTTTCACCCTTTTTTTCAAATCCTCCGAAACCGTGAAAAATGGCACCCTGTACTCCTGTAGCATGTGCTCCAAAACCATGGACTATAGCCTTTCGCTTTTCTGCGATTTTCACCTTTTTTCAAATCCTCCGAAACCGTGAAAAATGCCACCCTGTAGCATGTGCTCCGAGACCATGGACTATAGCCTGTCGCTTTTCAGTGATTTTTCACCTTTTTTTTAAATCCTCCGAAACCGTGAAAAATGCCACCCTGTAGCATGTGCTCCGAGACCATGGACTATAGCCTGTCGCTTTTCAGTGATTTTCACCTTTTTTTCAAATCCTCCAAAACCGTGAAAAATAGCACCCTGTAGCATGTGCTCCGAGACCATGGACTATAGCCTGTCGCTTTTCAGTGATTTTCACCTTTTTTTCAAATCCTCCGAAACAGTGAAAAATGCCACCCTGTAGCATGTGCTCCGAGACCATGGACTATAGCCTGTCGCTTTTCAGTGATTTTCACCTTTTTTTCAAATCCTCCGAAACCGTGAAAAATGGCACCCTGTAGCATGTGCTCCGAGACCATGGACTATAGCCTGTCGCTTTTCAGTGATTTTCACCTTTTTTTCAAATCCTCCGAAACCGTGAAAAATGCCACCCTGTAGCATGTGCTCCGAGACCATGGACTATAGCCTGTCGCTTTTCAGTGATTTTCACCTTTTTTTCAAATCCTCCGAAACCGTGAAAAATGCCACCCTGTAGCATGTGCTCCGATACCATGGACTATAGCCTGTCGCTTTTCAGTGATTTTCACCTTTTTTTCAAATCCTCCGAAAACCGTGAAAAATGCCACCCTGTAGCATGTGCTCCGAGACCATGGACTATCACCTGTCGCTTTTCAGTGATTTTCACCTTTTTTTCAAATCCTCCGAAACCGTGAAAAATGCCACCCTGTAGCATGTGCTCCGAGACCATGGACTATAGCCTGTCGCTTTTCAGTGATTTTCACCTTTTTTTCAAATCCTCCGAAACCGTGAAAAATTCCACCCTGTAGCAAGTGCTCCGAGACCATGGACTATAGCCTGTCGCTTTTCAGTGATTTTCAAAAAAAATTCAAATCCTCCGAAACAGTGAAAAATGCCACCCTGTAGCATGTGCTCCGAGACCATGGACTATAGCCTGTCGCTTTTCAGTGATTTTCACATTTTTTTTTAATCCTCCGAAACCGTGAAAAATGCCACCCTGTAGCATGTGCTCCGAGACCATGGACTATAGCCTGTCGCTTTTCAGTGATTTTCACCTTTTTTTCAAATCCTCCGAAACCGTGAAAAATGCCACCCTGTAGCATGTGCTCCGAGACCATGGACTATAGCCTGTCGCTTTTCAGTGATTTTCACCTTTTTTTCAAATCCTCCGAAACCGTGAAAAATGCCACCCTGTAGCATGTGCTCCGAGACCATGGACTATAGCCTGTCGCTTTTCAGTGATTTTCACCTTTTTCTCAAATCCTTCGAAACCGTGAAAAATGCCACCCAGTAGCATGTGCTCCGAGACCAAGGACTATAGCCTGTCGCTTTTCAGTGATTTTCACCTTTTTTTCAAATCCTCCGAAAACCGTGAAAAATGCAACCCTGTAGCATGTGCTCCGAGACCATGGACTATAGCCTGTCGCTTTTCAGTGATTTTCACCTTTTTTTCAAATCCTCCGAAACAGTGAAAAATGCCACCCTGTAGCATGTGCTCCGAGACCATGGACTATAGCCTGTCGCTTTTCAGTGATTTTCACCTTTTTTTTCAAATCATCCGAAACCGTGAAAAATGCCACCCTGTAGCATGTGCTCCGAGACCATGGACTATAGCCTGTCGCTTTTCAGTGATTTTCACCCTTTTTTTCAAATCCTCCGAAACCGTGAAAAATGGCACCCTGTACTCCTGTAGCATGTGCTCCAAAACCATGGACTATAGCCTTTCGCTTTTCTGCGATTTTCACCTTTTTTCAAATCCTCCGAAACCGTGAAAAATGCCACCCTGTAGCATGTGCTCCGAGACCATGGACTATAGCCTGTCGCTTTTCAGTGATTTCCACCTTTTTATCAAATCCTCCGAAAACCGTGAAAAATGCCACCTTGTAGCATGTGCTCCGAGACCATGGACTATAGCCTGTCGCTTTTCAGTGATTTTCACCTTTTTTTCAAATCCTCCGAAACCGTGAAAAATGCCACCCTGTAGCATGTGCTCCGAGACCATGGACTATAGCCTGTCGCTTTTCAGTGATTTTCAACTTTTTTTCAAATCCTCCGAAACCGTGAAAAATGCCACCCTGTAGCATGTGCTCCGAGACCATGGACTATAGCCTGTCGCTTTTCAGTGATTTTCACCTTTTTTTCAAATCCTCCGAAAACCGTGAAAAATGCCACCCTGTAGCATGTGCTCCGAGACCATGGACTATAGCCTGTCGCTTTACAGTGATTTTCACCTTTTTTTCAAATCCTCCGAAAACCGTGAAAAATGCCACCCTGTAGCATGTGCTCCGAGACCATGGACTATAGCCTGTCGCTTTTCAGTGATTTTCACCTTTTTTTCAAATCCTCTGAAACCGTGAAAAATGCCACCCTGTAGCATGTGCTCCGAGACCATGGACTATAGCCTGTCGCTTTTCAGTGATTTTCACCTTTTTTTCAAATCCTCCGAAAACCGTGAAAAATGCCACCCTGTAGCATGTGCTCCGAGACCATGGACTATAGCCTGTCGCTTTTCAGTGATTTTCACCTTTTTTTCAAATCCTCCGACCCTCCGACACCATGGAATATAGCCTTTCGCTTTTCCACGATTTTCACCTTTTTTCAAATCCTCCGAAACCTTGAAAAATGCCACCCTGTAGCATGTGCTCCGAGACCATGGACTATAGCCTGTCGCTTTTCAGTGATTTTCACCTTTTTTTCAAATCCTCCGAAAACCGTGAAAAATGCCACCCTGTAGCATGTGCTCCGAGACCATGGACTATAGCCTGTCGCTTTTCAGTGATTTTCACCTTTTTTTTAAATCCTCCGAAACCGTGAAAAATGCCACCCTGTAGCATGTGCTCCGAGACCATGGACTATAGCCTGTCGCTTTTCAGTGATTTTCACCTTTTTTTCAAATCCTCCAAAACCGTGAAAAATAGCACCCTGTAGCATGTGCTCCGAGACCATGGACTATAGCCTGTCGCTTTTCAGTGATTTTCACCTTTTTTTCAAATCCTCCGAAACAGTGCAAAATGCCACCCTGTAGCATGTGCTCCGAGACCATGGACTATAGCCTGTCGCTTTTCAGTGATTTTCACCTTTTTTTCAAATCCTCCGAAACCGTGAAAAATGGCACCCTGTAGCATGTGCTCCGAGACCATGGACTATCACCTGTCGCTTTTCAGTGATTTTCACCTTTTTTTCAAATCCTCCGAAACCGTGAAAAATGCCACCCTGTAGCATGTGCTCCGAGACCATGGACTATAGCCTGTCGCTTTTCAGTGATTTTCACCTTTTTTTCAAATCCTCCGAAACCGTGAAAAATTCCACCCTGTAGCAAGTGCTCCGAGACCATGGACTATAGCCTGTCGCTTTTCAGTGATTTTCAATTTTTTTTCAAATCCTCCGAAACAGTGAAAAATGCCACCCTGTAGCATGTGCTCCGAGACCATGGACTATAGCCTGTCGCTTTTCAGTGATTTTCACATTTTTTTTTAATCCTCCGAAACCGTGAAAAATGCCACCCTGTAGCATGTGCTCCGAGACCATGGACTATAGCCTGTCGCTTTTCAGTGATTTTCACCTTTTTTTCAAATCCTCCGAAACCGTGAAAAATGCCACCCTGTAGCATGTGCTCCGAGACCATGGACTATAGCCTGTCGCTTTTCAGTGATTTTCACCTTTTTTTCAAATCCTCCGAAACCGTGAAAAATGCCACCCTGTAGCATGTGCTCCGAGACCATGGACTATAGCCTGTCGCTTTTCAGTGATTTTCACCTTTTTCTCAAATCCTTCGAAACCGTGAAAGATGCCACCCAGTAGCATGTGCTCCGAGACCAAGGACTATAGCCTGTCGCTTTTCAGTGATTTTCACCTTTTTTTCAAATCCTCCGAAAACCGTGAAAAATGCAACCCTGTAGCATGTGCTCCGAGACCATGGACTATAGCCTGTCGCTTTTCAGTGATTTTCACCTTTTTTTCAAATCCTCCGAAACAGTGAAAAATGCCACCCTGTAGCATGTGCTCCGAGACCATGGACTATAGCCTGTCGCTTTTCAGTGATTTTCACCTTTTTTTTCAAATCATCCGAAACCGTGAAAAATGCCACCCTGTAGCATGTGCTCCGAGACCATGGACTATAGCCTGTCGCTTTTCAGTGATTTTCACCCTTTTTTTCAAATCCTCCGAAACCGTGAAAAATGGCACCCTGTACTCCTGTAGCATGTGCTCCAAAACCATGGACTATAGCCTGTCGCTTTTCAGTGATTTCCACCTTTTTATCAAATCCTCCGAAAACCGTGAAAAATGCCACCTTGTAGCATGTGCTCCGAGACCATGGACTATAGCCTGTCGCTTTTCAGTGATTTTCACCTTTTTTTCAAATCCTCCGAAACCGTGAAAAATGCCACCCTGTAGCATGTGCTCCGAGACCATGGACTATAGCCTGTCGCTTTTCAGTGATTTTCAACTTTTTTTCAAATCCTCCGAAACCGTGAAAAATGCCACCCTGTAGCATGTGCTCCGAGACCATGGACTATAGCCTGTCGCTTTTCAGTGATTTTCACCTTTTTTTCAAATCCTCCGAAAACCGTGAAAAATGCCACCCTGTAGCATGTGCTCCGAGACCATGGACTATAGCCTGTCGCTTTTCAGTGATTTTCACCTTTTTTTCAAATCCTCCGAAAACCGTGAAAAATGCCACCCTGTAGCATGTGCTCCGAGACCATGGACTATAGCCTGTCGCTTTTCAGTGATTTTCACCTTTTTTTCAAATCCTCTGAAACCGTGAAAAATGCCACCCTGTAGCATGTGCTCCGAGACCATGGACTATAGCCTGTCGCTTTTCAGTGATTTTCACCTTTTTTTCAAATCCTCCGAAAACCGTGAAAAATGCCACCCTGTAGCATGTGCTCCGAGACCATGGACTATAGCCTGTCGCTTTTCAGTGATTTTCACCTTTTTTTCAAATCCTCCGACCCTCCGACACCATGGAATATAGCCTTTCGCTTTTCCACGATTTTCACCTTTTTTCAAATCCTCCGAAACCTTGAAAAATGCCACCCTGTAGCATGTGCTCCGAGACCATGGACTATAGCCTGTCGCTTTTCAGTGATTTTCACCTTTTTTTCAAATCCTCCGAAAACCGTGAAAAATGCCACCCTGTAGCATGTGCTCCGAGACCATGGACTATAGCCTGTCGCTTTTCAGTGATTTTCACCTTTTTTTTAAATCCTCCGAAACCGTGAAAAATGCCACCCTGTAGCATGTGCTCCGAGACCATGGACTATAGCCTGTCGCTTTTCAGTGATTTTCACCTTTTTTTCAAATCCTCCAAAACCGTGAAAAATAGCACCCTGTAGCATGTGCTCCGAGACCATGGACTATAGCCTGTCGCTTTTCAGTGATTTTCACCTTTTTTTCAAATCCTCCGAAACAGTGAAAAATGCCACCCTGTAGCATGTGCTCCGAGACCATGGACTATAGCCTGTCGCTTTTCAGTGATTTTCACCTTTTTTTCAAATCCTCCGAAACCGTGAAAAATGCCACCCTGTAGCATGTGCTCCGATACCATGGACTATAGCCTGTCGCTTTTCAGTGATTTTCACCTTTTTTTCAAATCCTCCGAAAACCGTGAAAAATGCCACCCTGTAGCATGTGCTCCGAGACCATGGACTATCACCTGTCGCTTTTCAGTGATTTTCACCTTTTTTTCAAATCCTCCGAAACCGTGAAAAATGCCACCCTGTAGCATGTGCTCCGAGACCATGGACTATAGCCTGTCGCTTTTCAGTGATTTTCACCTTTTTTTCAAATCCTCCGAAACCGTGAAAAATTCCACCCTGTAGCAAGTGCTCCGAGACCATGGACTATAGCCTGTCGCTTTTCAGTGATTTTCAAAAAAATTTCAAATCCTCCGAAACAGTGAAAAATGCCACCCTGTAGCATGTGCTCCGAGACCATGGACTATAGCCTGTCGCTTTTCAGTGATTTTCACATTTTTTTTTAATCCTCCGAAACCGTGAAAAATGCCACCCTGTAGCATGTGCTCCGAGACCATGGACTATAGCCTGTCGCTTTTCAGTGATTTTCACCTTTTTTTCAAATCCTCCGAAACCGTGAAAAATGCCACCCTGTAGCATGTGCTCCGAGACCATGGACTATAGCCTGTCGCTTTTCAGTGATTTTCACCTTTTTTTCAAATCCTCCGAAACCGTGAAAAATGCCACCCTGTAGCATGTGCTCCGAGACCATGGACTATAGCCTGTCGCTTTTCAGTGATTTTCACCTTTTTCTCAAATCCTTCGAAACCGTGAAAAATGCCACCCAGTAGCATGTGCTCCGAGACCAAGGACTATAGCCTGTCGCTTTTCAGTGATTTTCACCTTTTTTTCAAATCCTCCGAAAACCGTGAAAAATGCAACCCTGTAGCATGTGCTCCGAGACCATGGACTATAGCCTGTCGCTTTTCAGTGATTTTCAACTTTTTTTCAAATCCTCCGAAAACCGTGAAAAAAGCCACCCTGTAGCATGTGCTCCGAGACCATGGACTATAGCCTGTCGCTTTTCAGTGATTTTCACCTTTTTTTCAAATGCTCCGAAACCGTGAAAAATGGCACCCTGTAGCATGTGCTCCGAAACCATGGACTATAGCCTGTCGCTTTTCAGTGATTTTCACCTTTTTTTCAAATCCTCCGAAACAGTGAAAAATGCCACCCTGTAGCATGTGCTCCGAGACCATGGACTATAGCCTGTCGCTTTTCAGTGATTTTCACCTTTTTTTCAAATCCCCTGAAACCGTGAAAAATGCCACCCTGTAGCATGTGCTCCGAGACCATGGACTATAGCCTGTAGCTTTTCAGTGATTTTCACCTTTTTTTCAAATCCTCCGAAACCGTGAAAAATGCCACCCTGTAGCATGTGCTCCGAGACCATGGACTATAGCCTGTCGCTTTTCAGTGATTTTCACCTTTTTTTCAAATCCCCTGAAACCGTGAAAAATGCCACCCTGTAGCATGTGCTCCGAGACCATGGACTATAGCCTTTCGCTTTTCCACGATTTTCACCTTTTTTTCAAATCCTCCTAAATCGTAAAAACAACATACTATAGTATGCCCTCCGACACCATGGACTATAGCCTTTCGCTTTTCCACGATTTCACCTTTTTTCAAATCCTCAACAATGATGAAGAATTGCGCACTATAGCGCGCCGCTCAATGACCTTGACCAATATCAATGACCTTGAGCAGTATAAATGACCTTCATAAGACTAGTAAATGACCTTGACCAGTATGAATGACCTTGAGCAGTATAAATGACCTTCATAAGACTAGTGAATGACCTTGACCAGTATGAATGACCTTGACCAGTATAAATGACCTTGACCAGTATAAATGACCTTCATAAGACTATTAAATGACCTTTAGAAGACTAGTAAATGACCTTGACCAGTATAAATGACCTTGACTAGTATGCGGTCCGTGACCATGGACTATAGCCTGCCGCTTTTCCGTGATTTTCACCTTTTTTTTCAAATCTTTGGAAATCGTGAAAAATGGCACCCTATAGCATGCGCTCCGAGACTATGGACTAGAGCCTGTTGCTTTTCCGCGATTTTCACCTTCTTTTTTTATCCTCCGAAATTGTGAAAAATGGCACCCTATAGCATGCGCTCAGAGACGATGGACTATTGCCTTTCGCTTTTCCTTGATTTTCACCTTTTTTCAAATCCTCAACAATGATGAAGAATCGCGCACTATAGCGCGCCACTCAATGACCTTGACCAACTCCCGGCACTGCAGGGAGTTGAACCATGTAAATACAACACATTGAGCAGGGCACTGCAGGGAGTTGAACCATGTAAATACAACACATTGAGCAGGGCACTGCAGGGAGTTGAACCATGTAAATACAACACATTGAGCAGGGCACTGCAGGGAGTTGAACCATGTAAATACAACACATTGAGCAGGGCACTGCAGGGAGTTGAACCATGTAAATACAACACATTGAGCAGGGCACCGCAGGGAGTTGAACCATGTAAATACAACACATTGAGCAGGGCACCGCAGGGAGTTGAACCATGTAAATACAACACATTGAGCAGGCCACTGCAGGGAGTTGAACCATGTAAATACAACACATTGAGCAGGGCACTGCAGGGAGTTGAACCATGTAAATACAACACATTGAGCAGGGCACTGCAGGGAGTTGAACCATGTAAATACAACACATTGAGCAGGGCACCGCAGGGAGTTGAACCATGTAAATACAACACATTGAGCAGGGCACTGCAGGGAGTTGAACCATGTAAATACAACACATTGAGCAGGGCACTGCAGGGAGTTGAACCATGTAAATACAACACATTGAGCAGGGCACTGCAGGGAGTTGAACCCCGTTCCGGTAAACCAGAAGTACGACACCAGTGCCTTAGTTTTTGTGTTGTTGTCATTTACAGGTCCATTCGTTGAAATGTAAAATTTACATTTCAACAGTAAAGTAATATATAAAGAAGAAAAACATAGGACAAAACTAACATTTTCGAATTACCGGTATTTGCTATGATTTTATTTAACTTTCTCTTGCCGACCTCACACATTTCATTCGATGATTAACACAAAAACAGTGTTGGACCTGTAAGGGTCCATTTGGTTACACGTGCGTGTGCACGTGTATGTGTGTGTGCGTGTGTGCACGCTTCGATAACCAGTGTTGGACCTTCCCATTTTGTTTCATCTGTACACTCTGAGTTACAGACCTGAAAGGGTCCATTTGGTTACATGTTTTACACTCTCAGAGTTACATTTGGTTAGCATGTGCGTGCACGCCGTATGTGCGTGTGCATGTGTGTGTGCGTGCGTGTGTGCACACAGCAGAAAAAGTACAAGTCAAACGCAATTTTTGTTTTCACTGTGAGTGTCCTGAGACATTGAGTTACGCCCTGTGCGATTGTGGTATTGGTACGATAGCAAATGTTGTTATAAGAGCGCGGTAAGAATTGTGTTCCTGAAGAGAATATCAATGTTGCATTGAAAAGATAGGACAGGACGGTACTCTGGTATAAAGATAGGAGGACAGGACGGTACTCTGGTCGCTTTAAGCGCTGTAGTTCACATTCAGAAGGTGTCTGTGGTCTGGTAGTCACATTGTGTGAAAGGCACCTCCCCCCGCACCACCCAACAAGCAGACTTCCAGAAGATTGAGTCTGTCCTTGAAAGTGCCCTCCAAGAAATGTCAAGCTACTACAATACAACCACCTGAAACCCAACCCATCAAAAACCCAACTATGCAGCTTCCACCTGAGGAACCGAGACGCGAAAAAAGAACTGAGCGTCACTTGGGATGGTCACAAACTCTCCAACCATACCCACCCCATGTAACTTGGAGTTACACTGGACAAGACACTCTCCTTCAAAAAACACCTGGAGAACACAAAAGCCAAGGTCAACACAATGTTTACACACCTCATTCAAGTTGCAGGAAGGCAGGCAGGCAGGCAGGCAGGCAGGCAGGCAGGCAGGACGAGACAGGCAAGCACGGGGCGACTGTGGCTCAAGAGGTAGAGCAGGTCGTCCAATGATCCATGAATCGGCGGTTCGAATCCCGGCTCCTCCTGTCTACATGTTGAAGTGTCCTTGGGCAAGACACTGAACCCCAAATTGCTCCCGATGTGCTGGTTGGTACCTTGCATGGCTTCCGCCGCAATCGGTGTATGAATGTGTGTGTGAATGGGTGAATGTAATGCACAATCTATGTAAAGCGCCTTGGATAAAGGCGCTATATAAATGCACCATTTACCATTTACCATTTTAAGCACACAGGCAAGCAGGCAAGCAGGCCGAGGCAGGCACACAGGTAGGCCGGCCGAGGCAGGCAGCCAGGCAGGGGCAGACAGTTTGTGGCAGACCGAGGCAAGCAGGCAAGGCGCAGTTAAGCAACAAAGTGCAGGCAGGGGGACTATCCGGCCTAAGGCTGCACTGCAAGGGTTGGATCCTGGCTTGCTGCAAATGCTGCAAGCCAGGCCTGGCTGACTGGCTGACTGTTGGCTGCACAGGCTGTCTGGGCATGCTGAGTCTGATACAGCACCTGGGACCTAACGCAAAGACCTGGCTCCTGGGGATGCTGAACACATACATGGCACAGAAAACCATCCCTTCTGTCTGGAGAAAGGCCAAAGTGGTTGCAATCCCCAAACATGGCAAAGACCCATCATCCCCAAAGAGCTACCGACCCATTTCCCACCTCTGCATCACCTACAAGCTCTATGAGAGGCTGCTACTCCAACGCCTCATGCCACTCATAGACACCAAGCTGACTAAAGACCAAGCTGGTTTCCGGCCGCTCCTGTGCTGGACAGAGCTCAACCTCACCCAACACATTGAGGATGGGTCTGAGGGAAAACAAATAACTGGAGCAGCATTCATAGATCTCTCTGCTGCCTACAACACTGTCCAACACCACACAATGGTCAGGAAACTACTGGACATGACTGGTGACCTGGACCTGTGTCAAGTCATCAAAAGCCTCCTCCACAACAGGCGCTTCTATGTCCAGTTAAATGACCAGAGGAGTAAATGGAAATCCCAAAAGAACGGCCTCCCACAAGGTAGCGTGCTCACCCCCTCCTTTTCAATATCTACACAAACGACCAGCCACTACCCACAGAATGCCAGCGTTTAATCTACGCCGACGACCTCTGCATTACCACCCGACAAGCAGACTTCCAGAAGATTGAGTCACCCATCAAAAACCCAACTATGCAGCTTCCACCTGAGGAACCGAGACGCGAAAAAAGAACTGAGCGTCACTTGGGATGGTCAAAAACCTAACCATACCCACCCCATGTAACTTGGAGTTACACTGGACAGAACACTCTCCTTCAAGAAACAACTGGAGAACACAAAAGCCACGGTCAACACCCACACCCGTAAAATAAGTGTTTACACACCTCATTCAAGTTGCAGGCAGGCAGGCAGGCAGGCAGGCAGGCAGGCAGGCAGGCAGGCAGGCAGGCAGGCAGGCAGGCAGGCAGGCAGGACGAGACAGGCAAGCAAGCAGGCCGAGGCAGGCATGCAGGTAGGCCGGCCGAGGCAGCCCAGGGTTAGGGTTAGTCAGCTCAGCCAGGCCTCTCTCGAGGCCTGGCTCTCTGTCTGCCTGGCCCGGTCAGCCCCGCCCTGCCTTGCAGCAACAGAACCAGCCGGCCTGGCCAGCCAGCCGAGCTCAGCAAGCCAGCGCAGCGAAAAAATGTACAAGCCCAGACTCAGAAAAAAACAGTTTCAGGCCAGGACAGGACAGACAGTTTGTGGCAGACCTTGGCAAGCAGGAAGGGTCGCAGGAAAGCATTGGCAGCTGGCAGGAGGCCCGGGCAGTCAAACCCTACCCTGTGGCTTGGATGACTAATCAAGGGCACTGCACTGGGCCCAGGCAGTCAAACCCTACCCTTTGGCTTGGATGACTAATCAAGGGCACTACAGGCCTGGGCAGTCAAACCCTACCCTTTGGCTTGGATGACTAATCAAAGGCACTGCACTTAGGGCTAGGGCTGAGAGGGCTGTTAGCCTGGCTTGCTGCAAATGCGGGTCTGGCTGTCTGCTGGGCATCCTGAGTCTGGGCTTGTAAAGATTTTCGCTGCGATGACTTGCTGAGCTCACATTCTGAGCTGGCTGGCTTGCCAGGCCGGCTGGTTCTGTTGCTGCAAGGCAGGGCGGGGCAGACCGGGCCAGGCAGACAGAGAGCCAGGCCTCGAGAGAGGCCTGGCTGAGCTGACTAACCCTAACCCTTGGCTGCAATGGCTGAAGTGCGTTGGCTTGGCAGCCTAACTTTCTACACTGGCTGACTGGCGGGGCTGGCTGACTGCGTTGGTTGACTGAGCGGGCTTGCTGGCTAGAGCCCTCCAACGGCGTCTACCTTGATCTCCGTCCTAAGAAAGAAAGACAGAAAAAGAAACACACATAAATTCAGAACGACTTAAACCCTCTATATTTAATAAAACAATTCTGGACAGGAATCCTGTATTGCAGGGGTGCCCAAAAGGTACATCGTGATCTACCAGTAGATCACAAAGGCTGTGCAGGTAGACCACATGGCATGACCCTGTATATAATCTATCACTTGAATTAAGGTGACTTGATTGATTGACATAAAAAAGGCCTGTCAGCTCAAATGTTGCACACAAACATCAGTAGCATTACAAAGTTATTGTGACAGTAATAATTGCTATAGAGTGTGTTCAGTAACAGTGTTAAATAGTTCTATATTGTGCAGTAATGATTGCTATAGAGTGTGTTCAGTAACAGTGTTAAATAGTTCTATATTGTGACAGTAATCATTGCTATAGAGTGTGTGTTCAGTAACAGGAATATTCCTGTCTCTCCAGCTCTTTAATAAATAGAAAAGGGTTTTAAAAAAAATCAGGTAGGTGACAAAATGTCAGCCAATCAGGAGCAAGTAGCTAGTTATGAGCTTAATGTTCCAGTTCTCATTTTGTCTGTTACATTACAATTCCACACACTATAGAGCTATTTAACACTGTTACTGAACACACACTATAGAGCTATTTAACACTGTTACTGAACACACACTATAGAGCTGTTTAACACTGTTACTGAACACACACTATAGAGCTATTTAACACTGTTACTGAACACACACTATAGAGCTATTTAACACTGTTACTGAACACACACTATAGCAATGATTACTGTCACACTATAGAGCTATTTAACACTGTTACTGAACACACACTATAGAGCTATTTAACACTGTTACTGAACACACACTATAGAGCTATTTAACACTGTTACTGAACACACACTATAGAGCTATTTAACACTGTTACTGAACACACTCTATAGAGCTATTTAACACTGTTACTGAACACACACTATAGCAATGATTACTGTCACACTATAGAGCTATTTAACACTGTTACTGAACACACACTATAGAGCTATTTAACACTGTTACTGAACACACACTATAGAGCTATTTAACACTGTTACTGAACACACACTATAGAGCTATTTAACACTGTTACTGAACACACTCTATAGAGCTATTTAACACTGTTACTGAACACACACTATAGCAATGATTACTGTCACACTATAGAGCTATTTAACACTGTTACTGAACACACACTATAGCAATGATTACTGTCACACTATAGAGCTGTTTAACACTGTTACTGAACACACACTATAGAGCTATTTAACACTGTTACTGAACACACACTATAGAGCTATTTAACACTGTTACTGAACACACACTATAGCAATGATTACTGTCACACTATAGAGCTATTTAACACTGTTACTGAACACACACTATAGAGCTATTTAACACTGTTACTGAACACACACTATAGAGCTATTTAACACTGTTACTGAACACACACTATAGAGCTATTTAACACTGTTACTGAACACACTCTATAGAGCTATTTAACACTGTTACTGAACACACACTATAGCAATGATTACTGTCACACTATAGAGCTATTTAACACTGTTACTGAACACACACTATAGAGCTATTTAACACTGTTACTGAACACACACTATAGAGCTATTTAACACTGTTACTGAACACACTCTATAGAGCTATTTAACACTGTTACTGAACACACACTATAGAGCTATTTAACACTGTTACTGAACACACTCTATAGAGCTATTTAACACTGTTACTGAACACACTCTATAGAGCTATTTAACACTGTTACTGAACACACACTATAGAGCTATTTAACACTGTTACTGAACACACTCTATAGAGCTATTTAACACTGTTACTGAACACACTCTATAGAGCTATTTAACACTGTTACTGAACACACACTATAGAGCTATTTAACACTGTTACTGAACACACACTATAGAGCTATTTAACACTGTTACTGAACACACAATATAGAGCTATTTAACACTGTTACTGAACACACTCTATAGCAATGATTACTGTCACACTATAGAGCTATTTAACACTGTTACTGAACACACACTATAGCAATGATTACTGTCACACTATAGAGCTATTTAACACTGTTACTGAACACACACTATAGCAATGATTACTGTCACACTATAGAGCTATTTAACACTGTTACTAAACACACACTATAGAGCTATTTAACACTGTTACTGAACACACACTATAGAGCTATTTAACACTGTTACTGAACACACACTATAGCAATGATTACTGTCACACTATAGAGCTATTTAACACTGTTACTGAACACACACTATAGCAATGATTACTGTCACACTATAGAGCTATTTAACACTGTTACTGAACACACACTATAGCAATGATTACTGTCACAATACAGAACAATTTAATTTAGGTAACCAAATGGACCCCAATAGTAGATCTTTACACTCTCAATAGTTTAATTGTTGTTAAGCAGCTGCTTAATTTCCAAAAAACTAGAATGTAGAAGATTAATACTTTTGATCGTTTGTTTGTATAATGCTGATAACATTTATATATTACTGTAGCAAAGCGGTTAGTGACTGTGCCATGTTACCCTGAGGACCTTGGTTCGGTTCCTGCCAATTCCTAAGAATATTTGTCTTCTTCCGGCCAATTTCACAGAATGTTTGTCCTTTTATCAACCAAACAATACTCTTTTCACATCTAGTCGATTATTTATTCAGCATTTGAGCCACGGACCACCATTTGGTGACATTTAGCCTCTCAGACCCATTTGAGCCACTGGCTACCATTGTGAGAGTCTATGAATATCATAAAATGGTGGTCGTGGCTCAAATGCTGAATAAATAATGGACCTCGACTAGATGTGAATTTTTTTGTTTGGTTGGTAAATAGGTATAAGACTCCTGCCTCGACGGGAACGAGAAGCCGGGCCCTGATGTTAACAAAACGCAGGACTCTAAACACACGGCTACACCACCACAATGATCATTAGCAGTAACATAACAGAAATAAAATATCAAGGTACGTGTTGATAGTACTAATATATTACTGCAGCCGAATGGTTATACTCGGCACCTTGTAAACATGAGTGCCCGGGTTCGATTCCTACTAGTTCCAAACAATGTTTGTTGCTTCCCGCCAATTCCACAGAATATTTGTCCTTTTACCAAACAAACAAATAGTACTCTTTTCACATCTAGTCGATTATTTATTCAGCATTTGAGCCACGGACCACCATTTGGGTCCATTTAGCCTCTCAGGCCCATTTGACCCAATGGTCATGGTCGTGGCTCAAATGCTGAATAAATAATGGACCTCGACTAGATGTGAAAAAATGTCGTTTGTTTGTTTGGTAAATAGGTATAAAACCCCTGCCTCGACGGGGACGAGAAGCCGGGTCCTGATGTTAACAAAACTCCGGATTCTAACCACACGGTTACACCACCACAATGCAACGTCATAGCAGTAACATACCATATAAATAACATATCAAGGAACGTGTGGATAGTACTGCTTAGTAGTTCTTGATAGTAGAATGGTTAGTCTCGGCACCTCGTAAACATGAGTGCCCGGGTTCGATTCCTACTACTACCAAAAATTCTGTTTGTTTCTTCCCACAATATATAAATAACATAATAAGTAACGTTATAAGTGATAACAGATGTTTGAACAACAACAAAAACAGCGTTAAGTATTAAATAACATTAATTATTTACCTGCAGACGACGAGCACGCTGGGTGACGTGGCATTCTCAACAAACTGTGATCAAACCCGCAGCAATGCGTCTGCGCGGTATTTATGGGGGGCGTCACTTCTTTCCGGTGTGAGGCTCCGCCCACGAGTTTTTCCCGCGAGTCTGTTGTAGTCATTTGTAGTCCTACTACGTTACATCCGGGTCCTAGTCCTCACCAGCTCCCGTCCGCTTCTCATTGTGATTGTAAATACTAGCAACGCGTGAATCTTTTTACAATGACGTTATTTTTCAGAAAGGAAGCCATTGAGGGTTAAAATGGGTCTTAATGCTTCCAACTCGAACTAGAATTATTAATGTAACTGTAGTGTCCACGACAAATAAAATATGTAAGGGATAATATCTGGCTAGGTGGTCATTGTCGGGAGATAATTCACCGACAGGGAGTTTAACCACCGAGGCGAAGCCGAGGTGGTTACACTCCCTGAAGGTGAATTATATCCCGACAATGACCACCTAGCCAGATATTATCCCGCTTATTACATGGCTAACTAACATAAATGAATACATTGACCCAAAACACAACACAAAAAGTATTCCATAAGTTCGCGCTGGCTGCGTCTGCCCAGCTGCAGGGCTGCAGCACTGTCGGAAAACAAGGAAGTGAGTTGATCAAATAGAATCCATTTTGGGGTCCTGCTTCGTCTATTTCTCGCTCAAATGTTTTCAAAAACATTTTTAAGAGCAATGTTTAGCTGTAAATTACATTGTGTGTCACTAGTGTGTGTGTTTACATGGCTGTTATGTTGGAAACGGCAGTAAATCAAGCGGGGCGCAGCTGGTGGTGCTCAGAGGGTTTGATTAGGCAGCGGTCATTATACAGCGGAGCGGTCATTATCATGAGATAACTCACCGCTGAATTAAGCGATTGACCAATCAGAATCAAGCATTCAACCAAGCCATGTAATAAATGATGTGTAAGACCCGGAAGTGGCTGTGGAAGAGCGGCTGACGTCATGGCTTAAATAGTCATTACAGAGCCTGATCCCCAAATTGGCAGCATTCTCAGTGGTCTAGTCGCTCCACACCGGTCTTTCAGTCCAAACTTCACAACATCGCGAGTTCAAGGCCCCTCTGATACTTTTCCAACATCCACGGATTACTTGTTTTTGTGAGGGTTAGTTTGACCTGCATTAGGCTACGGACCCCCATTTAATGGCATTTCTATCTCGGGGACCCCCAATTTATATTGTAAAATCAAGGTTAATGTAACTCTGAGAAACTCTAGAAATGTGTAATAAACGGAATGACATTTCTGGCCACAACGTGGGTGAGTGTCAATGGGCTGTGGCGCTGCAACTGACCTCTGCTGTTCTTCATGATCACCTTTTAGTTAGTTAGTTAGTTAGTCCTTTATCACAGCGAACAATCAAATCAAGGTCTGTGAAATACTTACTGTAATTAATGACTAGCTGACTATCTCGCGATTTTGGCCTGGATTTAGTGTTTACGCAACAACTAGGCTATAGGCTACATGAAGAGTCAAGACCCGAGCAGCAGCAGCACTGACAGGTAAAATGCTTTTTCTTGACCACAGAAAAGGTACGTAACGTAGTGTGTATAAATTGGCTGATTTTATTTTTATTTTGCACGTCTAATAGATCACTTTCTGACTTTCCAAAGGAAACGTTTTAATGCTTTGCAGTCTTGGTGATTTGGTGAATTACTATATGGTGGATTCGTTTTTAGATCAATCAGGGATCTGTTAATACTTAATAGGCCTACTGTAGCCCACTGGGCTGACTGTTACTGTACATGATGGGGCTGAACGCTGCATAGCAACCAGCAGACTGTTACTGTACATGATGGGGCTGAACGCTGCATAGCAACCAGCTGACTGTTACTGTACATGATGGGGCTGAACGCTGCATAGCAACCAGCTGACTGTTACTGTACATGATGGGGCTGAACGCTGCATAGCAACCAGCTGACTGTTACTGTACATGATGGGGCTGAACGCTGCATAGCAACCAGCTGACTGTTACTGTACATGATGGGGCTGCACGCTGCATAGCAACCAGCTGACTGTTACTGTACATGATGGGGCTGAACGCTGCATAGCAACCAGCTGACTGTTACTGTACATGATGGGGCTGAACGCTGCATAGCAACCAGCTGACTGTTACTGTACATGATGGGGCTGAACGCTGCATAGCAACCAGCAGACGATTAATAATAACTCACAGGATCACTGTTTACTCCTTAGACCCTACTAAAGACCCTTAGACCCTTAGACCCTACTAAAGACCCTTAGACCCTTAGACCCTACTAAATACCCTTAGACCCTTAGACCCTACTAAAGACCCTTAGACCCTACTAAAGACCCTTAGACCCTAGACCCTTAGACCCTACTAAAGACCCTTAGACCCTAGACCCTTAGACCCTTAGACCCTACTAAAGACCCTTAGACCCTTAGACCCTACTAAAGACCCTTAGACCCTTAGACCCTTAGACCCTACTAAAGACCCTTAGACCCTTAGACCCTTAGACCCTACTAAAGACCCTTAGACCCTTAGACCCTACTAAAGACCCTTAGACCCTAGACCCTTAGACCCTTAGACCCTACTAAAGACCCTTAGACCCTAGACCCTTAGACCCTTAGACCCTTAGACCCTACTAAAGACCCTTAGACCCTTAGACCCTACTAAAGACCCTTAGACCCTACTAAAGACCCTTAGACCCTTAGACCCTACTAAAGACCCTTAGACCCTACTAAAGACCCTTAGACCCTACTAAAGACCCTTAGACCCTTAGACCCTACTAAAGACCCTTAGACCCTTAGACCCTACTAAAGACCCTTAGACCCTTAGACCCTACTAAAGACCCGATGTTTTATTTCATATGATTTGAAATGTATTTGACTGAGTTTAAAGGTCTGATTTGTTGAACATATGGCTGATCAACAAGCTCGTAGATTGGCTAGTTTCAAATAGCCGATGTGTAGCCTATAGGGTTTATAGTGGCTACAGCTGATGTTGATGCTATATTAAAAAAAAAAAAAACATGAAATCTGGGGGTCCCCGGACGGACCCTGCAGTCTGAGACTCACTGTGCTATTATATATTGTGATTGTAGGTCAGCTAGGTCAGTCAGTAAACACTGAAGTTGGTGCATTGATTCACAATACCAGAATGCACTGGTACTGTAGTTGTACATATAATCAGACAGCCCTGTGATTAAACCTTTAGCATTACACTGCAACCACACTGGTTACGTTTTTGTGATATATTGGGTTTTGGTTACTTTCCAAGAACTGCCAATGCAGCCTGGCCTTTAGAGGGCAGCAACGGACTATCTTTGGGGACTGTGGGTTACAGGTCAGGTAACAACAGCTTGTTGTTGTTACATGTGGAGTCGAAAGTAAAGTACTACTTGCCAACAACTGAGTGATTCTTTCAGAGACTATATAACAGTTTTTATTCAAAATGCAAAGTTATTGTCATTATAGCATTTGATTACAGACTTATAGCATGTTACGTAGACAGCACTAGAATTGCATTGTATGTAGTCATAGCACTTCATAGTACATATGTATAGCATATAGTATATATGTATAGTTTCATTATTCCACTGTTACGTTCTTATCTTACGCATGTTTCATGCATACATAAACTACTTTTATGTAGGCCTATGTGATGTATTGCCATGCTTTTTGTTATTGCTTAATGTAAATCGCTCTGGATTAAGAGCGTCTGCTAAATGCCTAAATTGTAAATTGTATTGTGCTCCTATATACAGTATCATGGAGGTGTAGTCAGCACAGTGGATTCATATTGATATCATGGAGGTGTAGTCAGCACAGTGGATTCATATTGATATCATGGAGGTGTAGCACAGTGGATTCATATTTATATCATGGAGGTGTAGCACAGTGGATTCATATTTATATCATGGAGGTGTAGCACAGTGGATTCATATTTATATCATGGAGGTGTAGTCAGCACAGTGGATTCATATTTATATCATGGAGGTGTAGTCAGCACAGTGGATTCATATTTATATCATGGAGGTGTAGCACAGTGGATTCATATTTATATCATGGAGGTGTAGTCAGCACAGTGGATTCATATTTATATCATGGAGGTGTAGTCAGCACAGTGGATTCATATTTATATCATGGAGGTGTAGTCAGCACAGTGGATTCATATTTATATCATGGAGGTGTAGCACAGTGGATTCATATTTCAATCGATATGGGATGATAAAATTGTGCAAAACTGTGTTCAATGAATTGCCTCTTCTGCTACATTAAACAGCAGTTACTTTAATATAACTGTTATTGAGACTCCTAGAGGGTAACAGGTTAATTAATGGGTTTACTTTGATTGATTGATTAAATGAATAGCCTATTTTATTTAGACAAAAATATAGAACCTACAAGTACCGCCAAAACAACATAATTCACATGCAAGTAAAGGCATGGTGTTGCAAAGCAAAAAAAAGCACTGGTAGTCATAAGTACTATCCAAGCTTCTGCTGGATATAGGGTTCGAAGCCCTACAGAGCTGTGACCTGCTGACTGCCTCACCTTAGTCCTGTTGAAGCCCTACAGCGCTGTGACCTGCTGACTGCCTCACCTTAGTCCTGTTGAAGCCCTACAGAGCTGTGACCTGCTGACTGCCTCACCTTAGTCCTGGTTGGAAGCCCTACAGCGCTGTGACCTGCTGACTGCCTCACCTTAGTCCTGTTGAAGCCCTACAGCGCTGTGACCTGCTGACTGCCTCACCTTAGTCCTGTTGAAGCCCTACAGAGCTGTGACCTGCTGACTGCCTCACCTTAGTCCTGTTGAAGCCCTACAGAGCTGTGACCTGCTGACTGCCTCACCTTAGTCCTGTTGAAGCCCTACAGAGCTGTGACCTGCTGACTGCCTCACCTTAGTCCTGGTTGGAAGCCCTACAGCGCTGTGACCTGCTGACTGCCTCACCTTAGTCCTGGTTGGAAGCCCTACAGCGCTGTGACCTGCTGACTGCCTCACCTTAGTCCTGTTGAAGCCCTACAGAGCTGTGACCTGCTGACTGCCTCACCTTAGTCCTGGTTGGAAGCCCTACAGAGCTGTGACCTGCTGACTGCCTCACCTTAGTCCTGTTGAAGCCCTACAGAGCTGTGACCTGCTGACTGCCTCACCTTAGTCCTGTTGAAGCCCTACAGCGCTGTGACCTGCTGACTGCCTCACCTTAGTCCTGTTGAAGCCCTACAGCGCTGTGACCTGCTGACTGCCTCACCTTAGTCCTGTTGAAGCCCTACAGAGCTGTGACCTGCTGACTGCCTCACCTTAGTCCTGTTGAAGCCCTACAGAGCTGTGACCTGCTGACTGCCTCACCTTAGTCCTGTTGAAGCCCTACAGCGCTGTGACCTGCTGACTGCCTCACCTTAGTCCTGTTGAAGCCCTACAGCGCTGTGACCTGCTGACTGCCTCACCTTAGTCCTGTTGAAGCCCTACAGAGCTGTGACCTGCTGACTGCCTCACCTTAGTCCTGTTGAAGCCCTACAGAGCTGTGACCTGCTGACTGCCTCACCTTAGTCCTGTTGAAGCCACATCACTGTGACCTGCTGACTGTCTCACCTTAGTACTGTTGTATGTTTACATTCAATATGAAATGCAATAGAGTGTAAAGACGCTGTGTTCAGATTACCACACCTGAAACTCACTTTTAATATATTGTCTACCTGCCATACAACAGTAATACAACAACGTAATTTGTGTGATATAGCAATGCAATTTTAATTGTCATATCAATATTTATAGCACCCAGACAGCTCTGTAATCACAGCCTTTACATGCACAAAAAATAATAGCAAATTATAACATAACAGCTCTTCCTTTTTTGTATAACCCCCTGTTTTCTACTTTATTGGAATAGCCAGCATTTAAAACAATCTATTCTGTTTCCCTCCCTTCTATTTGGGAGACTCTTTGATCTAATGCTATACTATTTTTGCTATACTATTTATATTTCTTCTTATTTTATATTGTATTTTTACTATGTTTTATTTTGAGTTAGTGTTTGTAAACAATTGTAAGTATTGCCTTTGTTAAATGTTAAATGTGTGTCTGTGTCGGACCCTTAGAGTATATATTAACTTAGCCTGCCGCCATTAATTAATCCCTCGATTGCGTATTGCCATGGTTTAATCACGCGCTCTTTGAAGAGCCAAATATCCGTAATCGCATTTTACTATGAAACCATTCCGTGTGTGTTGACGAAGCTGGTGCTCGTTCTCTCGGTCGGTGGTGGAAAAAGTGGACCGCGAGTATCACAGCGCCTGCTACAGGCCGTTGAAAACGCTTGTCTGGGACAAAGCGTCCTCTGCAATGTCGCTTCTGTGAGATAAAGCCGTCTGAAAACAGAGCCGACAATGTTAGTGGATGCGCGCGCATTTTCAAAATGGCCGCGCCCATTGTGTCAGAAGCATAACAAAGCTAACTGACGGTAGATTTCGATACGATCGTATTAAAACATGCATTAATGAATACATCGCTGTTAAAACGGCTTTTCCGTTTGTGGCAGGCTACAAGATTCTACGTTTTAAAATTCCTATGTTCCTGGCGGGTAAACGATTAATACTCTAAGGTCGGACCCTTAGAGTATATATTAATACTCAAAGGTCGGACCCTTAGAGTATATATTAATACTCAAAGGTCGGACCCTTAGAGTATATATTAATACTCCAAGGTCTAAGGTCGGACCCTTAGAGTATATATTAATACTCTAAGGTCTAAGGTCGGACCCTTAGAGTATATATTAATACTCTAAGGTCTAAGGTCGGACCCTTAGAGTATATATTAATACTCCAAGGTCTAAGGTCGGACCCTTAGAGTATATATTAATACTCTAAGGTCTAAGGTCGGACCCTTAGAGTATATATTAATACTCTAAGGTCTAAGGTCGGACCCTTAGAGTATATATTAATACTCTAAGGTCGGACCCTTAGAGTATATATTAATACTCTAAGGTCGGACCCTTAGAGTATATATTAATACTCTAAGGTCTAAGGTCGGACCCTTAGAGTATATATTAATACTCTAAGGTCGGACCCTTAGAGTATATATTAATACTCTAAGGTCGGACCCTTAGAGTATATATTAATACTCTAAGGTCTAAGGTCGGACCCTTAGAGTATATATTAATACTCTAAGGTCTAAGGTCGGACCCTTAGAGTATATATTAATACTCTAAGGTCTAAGGTCGGACCCCAGGAAGGCAAAAGCTAATGGGGATCCTTATAAACAATAAACAATAATGCAGTGTTTTCCCAAACTGTGGGTCTCACTCAACAGTAAAACAGTAAACAAACCAACACACAGTTTACGTGTACACTTGAGTTATTATGACCCAAATTGACACTAAACACATGTTTTAAAGAGTGACATCCTGTTTGAAGTAAAATGAGGCTGAAAAACTGAGCTTTCCCTCCTGTGGCATTAACCCATTTTGGGCGGGAACCCCTTTTGGTGTTACCATTATGTTATGCTTTAGCTATTGAAAAATAGCAGATCTACAAGCTCATAGCACACACACACACACACACACACACACACACGAGCAGTGAGTCGATCAATATAATAGAATATAGGATAAAACTATCCTGAATCAGGAGTTTTACTTTTATCGTATATTCTATTATATTGATCGACTCATTGCTCGTGTGTGTGTGTGTGTGTGTGTGTGTGTGTGTGTGTGTGTGTGTGTGTGTGTGTGTGTGTGTGTGTGTGTGTGTGTGTGTGTGTGTGTGTGTGTGTGTGTGTGCGCGCGTGCATGCGCGTGCGTGTGTGTGTGGGGTGTGGTTCCCAAAGTGGGGTCCGGGGACCCCCAGGGGTCCTTGAGGGAGTTCCAGGGTCCCCAGCTAAATGATAGTTTGGAACCAAATGGACCCCTTTATGGGTCTGTAACTCTGAGAGTGTACAAATGGACCCTTATGGGTCTGTAACTCTGAGAGTGTACAAATGGACCCTTATGGGTCTGTAACTCTGAGAGTGTACAAATGGACCCTTATGGGTCTGTAACTCTGAGAGTGTACAAATGGAACGGGTCCATTTGGTTCCATTTGTCCACTCTCAGAGTTCAATTAACATTGATTTTACAATATAAATTGGGGTCCCAGAGATAGAAATGCCATTAAATGGAGGTCCGTAGCCTAATGCATGTCAAACTGGGGGTCCCTGGAATTATCTATTCAAATGGGGTCCCTGGCATATCTCTTCAAATGGGGGTCCCTGGCATATCTCTTCAAATGGGGGTCCCAGGCATATCTCTTCAAATGGGGGTCCCTGGCATATCTCTTCAAATGGGGGTCCCTGGCATATCTCTTCTAATGGGGGTCCCTGGCATATCTCTTCAAATGGGGGTCCCTGGCATATCTCTTCAAATGGGGGTCCCTGGCATATCTCTTCTAATGGGGGTCCCAGGCATATCTCTTCAAATGGGGGTCCCTGGCATATCTCTTCTAATGGGGGTCCCTGGCATATCTTTTCAAATGGGGGTCCCTGGCATATCTCTTCTAATGGGGGTCCCTGGCATATCTCTTCAAATGGGGGTCCCTGGCATATCTCTTAAAATGGGGGTCCCTGGCATATCTCTTCTAATGGGGGTCCCTGGCATATCTCTTCTAATGGGGGTCCCTGGCATATCTCTTCTAATGGGGGTCCCTGGCATATCTCTTCAAATGGGGGTCCCTGGCATATCTTTTCAAATGGGGGTCCCTGGCATATCTCTTCTAATGGGGGTCCCTGGCATATCTTTTCAAATGGGGGTCCCTGGCATATCTCTTCAAATGGGGGTCCCTGGCATATCTTTTCAAATGGGGGTCCCTGGCATATCTATTCTAATGGGGGTCCCTGGCATATCTCTTCTAATGGGGGTCCCTGGCATATCTTTTCAAATGGGGGTCCCTGGCATATCTTTTCAAATGGGGGTCCCTGGCATATCTCTTCTAATGGGGGTCCCTGGCATATCTCTTCTAATGGGGTCCCTGGCATATCTCTTCTAATGGGGTCCCTGGCATATCGCTTCTAATGGGGGTCCCTGGCATATCTCTTCTAATGGGGGTCCCTGGCATATCTCTTCTAATGGGGGTCCCAGGCATATCTCTTCAAATGGGGGTCCCTGGCATATCTCTTCTAATGGGGGTCCCTGGCATATCTCTTCTAATGGGGGTCCCTGGCATATCTCTTCTAATGGGGGTCCCTGGCATATCTCTTCTAATGGGGTCCCTGGCATATCTCTTCTAATGGGGTCCCTGGCATATCTCTTCTAATGGGGGTCCCTGGCATATCTCTTCTAATGGGGGTCCCTGGCATATCTCTTCTAATGGGGGTCCCAGGCATATCTCTTCTAATGGGGGTCCCTGGCATATCTCTTCTAATGGGGGTCCCTGGCATATCTCTTCTAATGGGGGTCCCTGGCATATCTCTTCTAATGGGGGTCCCTGGCATATCTCTTCAAATGGGGGTCCCTGGCATATCTCTTCTAATGGGGGTCCCTGGCATATCTCTTCTAATGGGGGTCCCTGGCATATCTCTTCTAATGGGGGTCCCTGGCATATCTCTTCTAATGGGGGTCCCTGGCATATCTCTTCTAATGGGGGTCCCTGGCATATCTCTTCTAATGGGGGTCCCTGGCATATCTCTTCAAATGGGGGTCCCTGGCATATCTCTTCTAATGGGGGTCCCTGACATATCTCTTCAAATGGGGGTCCCTGACATATCTCTTCTAATGGGGGTCCCTGGCATATCTCTTCTAAAGGGGGTCCCTGGCATATCTCTTCTAATGGGGGTCCCTGACATATCTCTTCTAATGGGGGTCCCTGGCATATCTCTTCTAATGGGGGTCCCTGGCATATCTCTTCTAATGGGGGTCCCTGGCATATCTCTTCTAATGGGGGTCCCTGGCATATCTCTTCTAATGGGGGTCCCTGGCATATCTCTTCTAATGGGGGTCCCTGGCATATCTCTTCAAATGGGGGTCCCTGGCATATCTCTTCTAATGGGGGTCCCTGGCATATCTCTTCTAATGGGGGTCCCTGGCATATCTCTTCTAATGGGGGTCCCTGGCATATCTCTTCTAATGGGGGTCCGCGGGGCTGATTAGTGTCAGTTTGGGGGTCCCTGGCATCTCTCTTCTAATGGGGGTCCGCGGGGCTGATTAGTGTCAGTTTGGGGGTCCCTGGCATATCTCTTCTAATGGGGCAGTCTCTTGAATAGTTTTCATTTAGTTTTAGTCACATTTTAGTCACCTGGAATGTTTTAGTGTTAGTCTAGTTTTAGTCGACTAAATATAAGATTTTAGTCGACTAAATCTACAGTTGATTTAGTATTTTGGCGGATTTTACACTTGCTGAAAATAGCAGATCTACAACCTCACAATTGAGCTTGTAGATCTGCTATTTTCAGCATGCAACCAAGTGTAAAAATGACTCATACTGGATCTCTTGTCCACTAGTCCCTTCCTAACATTTTAGTCTAGTTATTGTTTGTTGACAAAATTGTCAGTATATTTAGTCTTAGTTTTAGTCATCATAGCTTAGTTTTTATTTAGTTTCCATTTAGTTTTCGTCTGTGGAAAAAGGTAGTCGACGAACATTTTTTGTCATAGTTTTAGTCGACGAAAACAACTCTGGCAACTATCAGGCATTCGGAGACCAACCAAACGTGTTGCTGCAGGTTCCTATAGCATCCCATGGCTGGGAGGTTCCTATAGCATCCCATGGCTGGGAGGTCGGCTAGAAGCAAAACGTGTCTGGTTGCCTAGAGACGAGGCAGCCAATCAGGACGATAGGTCGTCACTACGGCAGCCAATGAGAAAGGGACTGCTTGCGCTATACATAAAATGTGATAAATGCACCATTTTCACTAGCCCTGGTCCAGTCTCTCTCTGACGCCATGTGGATGTACATTTGTACAATGTACATTATTATAATAATAATAATAATAATAATAATAATAATAATAATAATAATAATAATAATACAAGTATCATGTAGTGCATTCTCTCTAAAATGCACTATTTTAATAATTAAATAAAATAAATCCAACCAGATCGGCGCAGGCAAAACCCGGAAATGCCGTAGTAGAAGAAATGACTCTGCCCGGTAAATTCAGGGTAAATTGTGTTATTAAAATGGCACATTTTAGAGAGAAGCTGGGGGACCTGAGACGCTTCCCAGCGTCAGAGAGAAGCTGGGGGACCTGAGACGCTTCCCAGCGTCAGAGAGAAGCTGGGGGACCTGAGACGCTTCCCAGCGTCAGAGAGAAGCTGGGGGACCTGAGACGCTTCCCAGAGAGAAGCTGGGGACCTGAGACGCTTCCCAGCTACTAGAGAGAAGCTGGGGGACCTGAGACGCTTCCCAGCTACTAGAGAGAAGCTGGGGGACCTGAGACGCTTCCCAGCTACGAGAGAGAAGCTGGGGGACCTGAGACGCTTCCCAGCTACTAGAGAGAAGCTGGGGGACCTGAGACGCTTCCCAGCTACTAGAGAGAAGCTGGGGGACCTGAGACGCTTCCCAGCTACTAGAGAGAAGCTGGGGGACCTGAGACGCTTCCCAGCTACGAGAGAGAAGCTGGGGGACCTGAGACGCTTCCCAGCTACGAGAGAGAAGCTGGGGGACCTGAGACGCTTCCCAGCTACGAGAGAGAAGCTGGGGGACCTGAGACGCTTCCCAGCTACGAGAGAGAAGCTGGGGGACCTGAGACGCTTCCCAGCTACGAGAGAGAAGCTGGGGGACCTGAGACGCTTCCCAGCTACTAGAGAGAAGCTGGGGGACCTGAGACGCTTCCCAGCTACGAGAGAGAAGCTGGGGGACCTGAGACGCTTCCCAGCTACGAGAGAGAAGCTGGGGGACCTGAGACGCTTCCCAGCTACGAGAGAGAAGCTGGGGGACCTGAGACGCTTCCCAGCTACTAGAGAGAAGCTGGGGGACCTGAGACGCTTCCCAGCTACGAGAGAGAAGCTGGGGGACCTGAGACGCTTCCCAGCTACGAGAGAGAAGCTGGGGGACCTGAGACGCTTCCCAGCTACGAGAGAGAAGCTGGGGGACCTGAGACGCTTCCCAGCTACTAGAGAGAAGCTGGGGGACCTGAGACGCTTCCCAGCTACGAGAGAGAAGCTGGGGGACCTGAGACGCTTCCCAGCTACGAGAGAGAAGCTGGGGGACCTGAGACGCTTCCCAGCGTCAGAGAGAAGCTGGGGGACCTGAGACGCTTCCCAGCTACTAGAGAGAAGCTGGGGGACCTGAGACGCTTCCCAGCGTCGAGAATAGACTTTTACCTCAAGGTCTAGCAGGCTTTGTTTCGGTGAGTAGTTACGTTGTTTTGTTTATTTGCTGGGATTTGAAAACCCGCGGGCTAGAGGGCTGCGGAAGGGACTTCCACAGGGCGTCAGAGACTCACTGTAAGCACTGGACCAGGGCTACATTTTCACCATTAGTAGTGGACGACAGTGGACGATAAAATGCACCATAAACACCTTTATTTCACTACAGACAGAAATCAAATGTGTTACAAAATGTACAATTCATGATTTAAACATGAATATTAAACAGTTATATAATGAATATGCATGATTTAAACATGAATATTATTAAACAACTCTCCAGCATCATTGCTGTGTCATGGTGGAGGAGGAGGGAGGGGCGTGGCCACAGAGTGAAAGGGGGCGTGGTCGCGTGGTAAAGGGGCGGGGCTTCGGGGTCACAGGGTACAGTTGGCTTCTGGAGACAGACGACACTTTGCTACGGTGAGGTACGTTTCCACCTGGAAGAATAATTAGACTTTATTAATTATAATTAGACTTTATAAATTATAATTAGACTTTAACAATAATTACACTTTATTAATTATAATTAGACTTTATTAATTATAATTATACAGGCTGACTAAACAGCTGAATAACTCGAAATCTACGGAGCTCTCCGTGGTTTGGATAAATCACGTGATGTTCGGAGGTCTTTGCTGATTATCCGGTGATCTAGATGGGAACATTGGCGTTTTCTAGAGCAAGGATGGCTTCATTTAGCTCGCTAGCATTGACGCTATTTATTTAGCATCTAAGATGGCCACCTGCATGGAACTCCACTGCCCTCCTGTGGGCGGGCAGGGTAAACATCTGTTTCACTTCACATTATTACACCACCCAAACAGGATGTGAATCCAACGTGTGTCGCACTACAAATGGCTCGGCAGTCTGCGGTTGGCTCTGCGTCCACCAGGTGGCAGCAGATGGGTTAAGATGACCCAAAGTTATTCTCCATCGAGAAAAACATCCGCGAACCCCTTGGAACCAGGGGATGAGCGAGTGACATCAGGACTTTAGAACCAGGGGATGAGCGAGTGACGTCAGGACTTTGGAACCAGGGGATGAGCGAGTGACGTCAGGACTTTAGAACCAGGGGATGAGCGAGTGACATCAGGACTTTAGAACCAGGGGATGAGCGAGTGACGTCAGGACTTTAGAACCAGGGGATGAGCGAGTGACGTCAGGACTTTAGAACCAGGGGATGAGCAAGTGACGTCAGGACTTTAGAACCAGGGGATGAGCGAGTGACATCAGGACTTTAGAACCAGGGGATGAGCGAGTGACATCAGGACTTTAGAACCAGGGGATGAGCGAGTGACGTCAGGACTTTAGAACCAGGGGATGAGCGAGTGACGTCAGGACTTTAGAACCAGGGGATGAGCGAGTGACGTCAGGACTTTAGAACCAGGGGATGAGCGAGTGACATCAGAGAATCCCAGCAGCGTGTAGGTAAAGGTACCTTATGCATGTCCTTTCTTGAAGAATCCTAGCTATAGACATATATAAAGGCTAGATGGCCCAGTGCACTGTGGGATGTGTAGTTCTATGTACTCTACCAGCCCATAGACATATATAAAGGCTAGATGGCCCAGTGCACTGTGGGATGTGTAGTTCTATGTACTCTACCAGCCCATAGACATATATAAAGGCTAGATGGCCCAGTGCACTGTGGGATGTGTAGTTCTATGTACTCTACCAGCCCATAGACATATATAAAGGCTAGATGGCTCAAGGCGGAGTCTCTGACGTAGTTCACCCGGCGGCCATCTTGCTGAGGGGCTACAGTACAGTATGTTCTATGGCAGCTCAAACAAATAACATAACTGCCTCAAATCTTGATGGATTTACAAACGTCGTCAACGTGGCTATGATTCAGGACGATTATCTGCTTAATTTTGTTTTTTAATTTAGGGTGACCAGATCCAAACTGTTCATTTGAGGGACAGGTGAAATGATGAAATGATGACTATATTTACCCAGGGTATCTGGGCTAAGCTCAAGAACTTGTTTCCAGCCAGGCCCTGCTCATAGAACACATTTCATGGTAGTGGTTCAATGCCTTGTTCAAGGGCACTTCAGCGGTGGTAATTTTAACGTGTCGGACCGCTGATTCGAACTGGCGACCTTCCGGTATCAAGACCGCTCCGCAATCCGTTCGGCCACCGCTGCCACACAGGTGGTAGTAGTGTAGTGAAGCATTATGGGATGTGTAGTTCTAAGCTTGAAGCATCCTAGAAGCTGATAGGTGGTAGTAGTGTTGTAGTGAAGCATTATGGGATGTGTAGTTATATGCTTGAAGCATCCTAGAAGCTGATAGGTGGTAGTAGTGTTGTAGTGAAGCATTATGGGATGTGTAGTTATATGCTTGAAGCATCCTAGAAGCTGATAGGTGGTAGTAGTGTTGTAGTGAAGCATTATGGGATGTGTAGTTCTATGCTTGAAGCATCCTAGAAGCTGATAGGTGGTAGTAGTGTTGTAGTGAAGCATTATGGGATGTGTAGTTCTATGCTTGAAGCATCCTAGAAGCTGATAGGTGGTAGTAGTGTTGTAGTGAAGCATTATGGGATGTGTAGTTATATGCTTGAAGCATCCTAGAAGCTGATAGGTGGTAGTAGTGTTGTAGTGAAGCATTATGGGATGTGTAGTTCATCCTAGCAGCTGATAGGTGGTAGTAGTGTTGTAGTGAAGCATTATGGGATGTGTAGTTTTACGTAGTGTTGTAGTGAAGCATTATGGGATGTGTAGTTTTACGTAGTGTTGTAGTGAAGCATTATGGGATGTGTAGTTCTACCTTATGCATGTCCTTCTTGAAGCATCCTAGCAGCTGATAGGTGCGTCTCAGAGACTCCTCCCCCAGGCTGGTGAAGTAGTTCCCGTACGGAGCCAGCTGCAACGCCTCGTTGTCTAACAGCACCTCCCCCGCCTCCTGATTGGCCTGTTCAAATGATTACATCATCATCGTTAATTATAGCACCACTCATAGGTTGAGGGGTAAGATGACACGCCTCCCTTTTCACCCTGAAACATCACATGCATTTAACCCATTCAGGACCGGAACCCATGTTTGGTGTTTTAACCCATTCAGGACCGGAACCCATGTTTGGTGTTTTAAGCATTCAGGACCGGAACCCATGTTTGGTGTTTTAACCCATTCAGGACCGGAACCCATGTTTGGTGTTTTAAGCATTCAGGACCTGAACCCATGTTTGGTGTTTTAAGCATTCAGGACCGGAACCCATGTTTGGTGTTTTAAGCATTCAGGACCGGAACCCATGTTTGGTGTTTTAAGCATTCAGGACCGGAACCCATGTTTGGTGTTTTAAGCATTCAGGACCGGAACCCATGTTTGGTGTTTTAAGCATTCAGGACCGGAACCCATGTTTGGTGTTTTAAGCATTCAGGACCGGAACCCATGTTTGGTGTTTTAACCCATTCAGGACCGGAACCCATGTTTGGTGTTTTAACCCATTCAGGACCGGAACCCATGTTTGGTGTTTTAACCCATTCAGGACCGGAACCCATGTTTGGTGTTTTAAGCATTCAGGACCGGAACCCATGTTTGGTGTTTTAACCCATTCAGGACCGGAACCCATGTTTGGTGTTTTAACCCATTCAGGACCGGAACCCATGTTTGGTGTTTTAAGCATTCAGGACCGGAACCCATGTTTGGTGTTTTAAGCATTCAGGACCGGAACCCATGTTTGGTGTTTTAAGCATTCAGGACCGGAACCCATGTTTGGTGTTTTAAGCATTCAGGACCGGAACCCATGTTTG
>NW_027637832.1:17500-50000 GCF_951216825.1 Electrona antarctica | reverse complement strand
GTTATATTAACCCATTTTGACCTGAGATCAGATTCTATAAATGTCTTCTACATCCTGACAGTTTTCTGAAAAGGCTATGTTTCTATGTCAGTCGTTCTTCGATTTTTCAATAGCTAAAGCATAACATAATGCTAACACTGAAAGGGGTTCCCGCCCAAAATGGGTTAACTTACGAACTCAGAGAAGATGTCCTGAGCGCTGAGGTGGATGTGGTTGATTCGACTGACGGCCATGTTGAAAAGACGCTGCGTCTCCGAGACCATCTGACCTTCTGACCTCCACGAGAGAACGGACGCCACCGCGCACAGCAATACGCACACTGAGGGAGACACACACACACACACACATTGAGACCGCGCACAGCAATACGCACACTGAGGGAGACACACACACATTGAGACCGCGCACAGCAATACACACACACACACACACACACACACACACACACACACACACACACACACACACACACACACACACACACACACACACACACACACACACACACACACACGGCTCTGTTTGCGTCCATGCTAAACTAAACTACTTCACTTTTTTTTATTTACTATTTTGATCTTTTTTTAAAGTTAAAACAGCCGATCTACAAGCTCACAACATGTCGATATCGATCTACAAGCTCACAACGTGTCGATATCGATCTACAAGCTCACAACATGTCGATATCGATCTACAAGCTCACAACGTGTCGATATCGATCTACAAGCTCACAACATGTCGATATCGATCTACAAGCTCACAACGTGTCGATATCGATCTACAAGCTGACAACGTGTCGATATCGATCTACAAGCTCACAACATGTCGATATCGATCTACAAGCTCACAACGTGTCGATATCGATCGGCTAGTTGAACTATTCCATTTTTTTTTTTTTTTTTTAGTTTTTAAATAGTAAAAAAGGCCAAAGTAGTTTATGGATAAGAGCTTTAGCAGGACAGAAATATAGAGCTCCATCCTAGTCACCGCTAAACCCTTTATCCCTAAACTTCTTTGCCTTTTTTTTACTATTTTTCTAAACATTTTTGATTAGTTAAAATGGCCAATCTACAAGCTCACAGTCAGGGAATATTATCAGTATTACCAGTCAAATCTGGGAATAAAGTTCTTACCAAGAACTTTCTTCACCAATGTGTGCGTAAAGGTGTCTACTAACATATCTATAGTCACCAATGTGTGTGTAAAGGTGTCTACTAACTTCTATAGTCACCAATGTGTGTGTAAAGGTGTCTACTAACATATCTATAGTCACCAATGTGTGTGTAAAGGTGTCTACTAACTTCTATAGTCACCAATGTGTGTGTAAAGGTGTCTACTAACATATCTATAGTCACCAATGTGTGTGTAAAGGTGTCTACTAACATATCTATAGTCACCAATGTGTTTGTAAAGGTGTCTACTAACATATCTATAGTCACCAATGTGTCTGTAAAGGTGTCTACTAACTTATCTATAGTCACCAATGTGTTTGTAAAGGTGTCTACTAACATATCTATAGTCACCAATGTGTGTGTAAAGGTGTCTACTAACATATCTATAGTCACCAATGTGTGTGTAAAGGTGTCTACTAACATATCTATAGTCACCAATGTGTGTGTAAAGGTGTCTACTAACATATCTATAGTCACCAATGTGTTTGTAAAGGTGTCTACTAACTTCTATAGTCACCAATGTGTGTGTAAAGGTGTCTACTAACATATCTATAGTCACCAATGTGTGTGTAAAGGTGTCTACTAACATATCTATAGTCACCAATGTGTGTGTAAAGGTGTCTACTAACATATCTATAGTCACCAATGTGTTTGTAAAGGTGTCTACTAACTTCTATAGTCACCAATGTGTGTGTAAAGGTGTCTACTAACTTCTATAGTCACCAATGTGTGTGTAAAGGTGTCTACTAACATATCTATAGTCACCAATGTGTTTGTAAAGGTGTCTACTAACTTCTATAGTCACCAATGTGTGTGTAAAGGTGTCTACTAACATATCTATAGTCACCAATGTGTGTGTAAAGGTGTCTACTAACTTCTATAGTCACCAATGTGTTTGTAAAGGTGTCTACTAACATATCTATAGTCACCAATGTGTTGTAAAGGTGTCTACTAACATATCTATAGTCACCAATGTGTTTGTAAAGGTGTCTACTAACATATCTATAGTCACCAATGTGTTGTAAAGGTGTCTACTAACATATCTATAGTCACCAATGTGTTTGTAAAGGTGTCTACTAACATATCTATAGTCACCAATGTGTGTGTAAAGGTGTCTACTAACATATCTATAGTCACCAATGTGTTTATAAAGGTGTCTACTAACATATCCCACATTGGTTTATATTCAACCACCCTAGGGGACTTTTTGACAGCTGCTGAAAGTTGGGGTACCATCAACTGCCATTATAAGGCAAAATGTTCTACATTGCATTATGCTTTAAGTCATTTTTAGCCCAAGGAGTGTTTTTCGTGGAAAACTAATGCTTGGCATGGATTCAGAATGATGAAAACCCCCTAGTTTGACATGTCACATGCTACTTAAAGCATAATGAAATTTAGAACATTTTGCCTTATAATAGTAGTTGATGGTACCCCAACTTTCAGCAGCTGTCAAAAAGTCCCCTAGGGTGGTTGAATATAAACCAATGTGGGATATGTTAGTAGACACCTTTATAAACACATTGGTGACTATAGATATGTTAGTAGACACCTTTACAAACACATTGGTGACTATAGATGTTAGTAGACACCTTTACACACACATTGGTGACTATAGATATGTTAGTAGACACCTTTACAAACACATTGGTGACTATAGATATGTTAGTAGACACCTTTACACACACATTGGTGACTGATATGTTAGTAGACACCTTTACACACACATTGGTGACTATAGATATGTTAGTAGACACCTTTACAAACACTTTGGTGAAGAACATTATTGGTAAGAAATGTATTCCCAGATTGTATTAATATCCCCTGCATGTAGATTGGCTAGTTGAACTATTGAAAAATGTTTTTCAAAATAGTAAAAAGAAAAAAAAAAAAGGTAAAGAAGTTTAGGGATAAGGGGTTTAGCGGTGACGAAAATGTCAATATAGAGCCCTGTACAATGTGTAATAATAGCAACAACAACAAGATCTATTATAACAATAATCATAACAACAATAACATTATAACAATAACAAAAACAATAATAATAAGAATATTTACCCGAAGTCATTTCTATGGATTCTATCAGGTTGTTGTGTTGTGTTGTGTTGTGTTGTGTTGTGTTGTGTTGTGTTGTGTTGTGTGTAAAATAATCTATAATATGTGTGTGTGTCTCTAGTGTGTTGTGTTGTGTTGTCTATAATGTGTGTGTATCTAGTGTGTTGTTTTGTGTATAATATGTGTGTGTGTATCTAGTGTGTTGTGTTGTGTATAATATGTGTGTGTATCTAGTGTGTTGTGTTGTGTTGTGTATAATATGTGTGTGTGTATCTAGTGTGTTGTGTTGTGTATAATATGTGTGTGTGTATCTAGTGTGTTGTGTTGTGTATAATATGTGTGTGTATCTAGTGTGTTGTGTTGTGTTGTGTATAATATGTGTGTGTGTATCTAGTGTGTTGTGTTGTGTATAATATGTGTGTGTGTATCTAGTGTGTTGTGTTGTGTATAATATGTGTGTGTGTATCTAGTGTGTTGTGTTGTGTATAATATGTGTGTGTATCTAGTGTGTTGTGTTGTGTATAATATGTGTGTGTGTATCTAGTGTGTTGTGTTGTGTATAATGTGTGTGTGTGTGTATCTAGCGTGTTGTAGGTCTCTCGTGTCGTCTGATGCTCTCATTGTGTTTCTGTTTCTCATTTATAGCTGAAAACTTTATGATTATATTCATCAATGGAGAGAAACGATGACAACATATCACACACACACACACACACACACACACACACACACACACACACACACACACACACACACACACACACACACACACACACACACACACACACACACACACACACACACACACACACACACACACACACAGTATATAGAGTTACCAGTGAATAAAGCATCAGTATAATGTCACTAATACTGGCTGTTCTGAAAGCTGTGGAAACATCTGATAAAAACACACAACGTTTACGTCCAGAACCTTTACCTTCGTAGTGACTCATAGGAATAGACTACGTGACAACCAGGTATAGTCTGGTGACAACCAGGTATAGTCTGGTGACCACCAGGTATAGTCTGGTGACCACCAGGTATAGTCTGGTGACAACCAGGTATAGTCTGGTGACAACCAGGTATAGTCTGGTGACCACCAGGTATAGTCTGGTGACCACCAGGTATAGTCTGGTGACCACCAGGTATAGTCTGGTGACAACCAGGTATAGTCTGGTGACCACCAGGTATAGTCTGGTGACAACCAGGTATAGTCTGGTGACAACCAGGTATAGTCTGGTGACAACCAGGTATAGTCTGGTGACCACCAGGTATAGTCTGGTGACCACCAGGTATAGTCTGGTGACCACCAGGTATAGTCTGGTGACAACCAGGTATAGTCTGGTGACAACCAGGTATAGTCTGGTGACCACCAGGTATAGTCTGGTGACCACCAGGTATAGTCTGGTGACCACCAGGTATAGTCTGGTGACAACCAGGTATAGTCTGGTGACCACCAGGTATAGTCTGGTGACCACCAGGTATAGTCTGGTGACAACCAGGTATAGTCTGGTGGTCACCAGAGAGTCTGGTGACCACCAGGTATAGTCTGGTGACCACCAGGTATAGTCTGGTGACAACCAGGTATAGTCTGGTGACCACCAGAGAGTCTGGTGACCACCAGGTATAGTCTGGTGACAACCAGGTATAGTCTGGTGACCACCAGGTATAGTCTGGTGACAACCAGGTATAGTCTGGTGACCACCAGGTATAGTCTGGTGACCACCAGAGAGTCTGGTGACCACCAGGTATAGTCTGGTGACAACCAGGTATAGTCTGGTGACAACCAGGTATTGTCTGGTGACCACCAGGTATAGTCTGGTGACAACCAGGTATAGTCTGGTGACCACCAGAGAGTCTGGTGACCACCAGGTATAGTCTGGTGACCACCAGGTATAGTCTGGTGACAACCAGGTATAGTCTGGTGACCACCAGGTATAGTCTGGTGACAACCAGGTATAGTCTGGTGACCACCAGGTATAGTCTGGTGACCACCAGGTATAGTCTGGTGACCACCAGGTATAGTCTGGTGACCACCAGGTATAGTCTGGTGACCACCAGAGAGTCTGGTGACCACCAGGTATAGTCTGGTGACAACCAGGTATAGTCTGGTGACCACCAGGTATAGTCTGGTGACCACCAGGTATAGTCTGGTGACCACCAGAGAGTCTGGTGACAACCAGGTATAGTCTGGTGACCACCAGGTATAGTCTGGTGACCACCAGAGAGTCTGGTGACCACCAGGTATAGTCTGGTGACAACCAGGTATAGTCTGGTGACAACCAGGTATTGTCTGGTGACCACCAGGTATAGTCTGGTGACAACCAGGTATAGTCTGGTGACCACCAGAGAGTCTGGTGACCACCAGGTATAGTCTGGTGACCACCAGGTATAGTCTGGTGACCACCAGGTATAGTCTGGTGACAACCAGGTATAGTCTGGTGACCACCAGGTATAGTCTGGTGACAACCAGGTATAGTCTGGTGACCACCAGGTATAGTCTGGTGACCACCAGGTATAGTCTGGTGACCACCAGGTATAGTCTGGTGACAACCAGGTATAGTCTGGTGACCACCAGGTATAGTCTGGTGACCACCAGAGAGACAGGTGACCACCAGGTATAGTCTGGTGACCACCAGAGAGACAGGTGACCACCAGGTATAGTCTGGTGACCACCAGAGAGTCTGGTGGTCACCAGAGAGTCTGGTGACCACCAGGTATAGTCTGGTGACCACCAGGTATAGTCTGGTGACAACCAGGTATAGTCTGGTGACAACCAGGTATAGTCTGGTGACCACCAGGTATAGTCTGGTGACAACCAGGTATAGTCTGGTGACAACCAGGTATAGTCTGGTGACCACCAGGTATAGTCTGGTGACAACCAGGTATAGTCTGGTGACAACCAGGTATTGTCTGGTGACAACCAGGTATAGTCTGGTGACAACCAGGTATTGTCTGGTGACAACCAGGTATAGTATGGTGACCACCAGGTATAGTCTGGTGACAACCAGGTATAGTCTGGTGACAACCAGGTATAGTCTGGTGACCACCAGGTATAGTATGGTGACCACCAGGTATAGTCTGGTGACCACCAGGTATAGTCTGGTGACCACCAGGTATAGTATGGTGACCACCAGGTATAGTCTGGTGACAACCAGGTATAGTCTGGTGACAACCAGTTATAGTCTGGTGACAACCAGAGAGTCTGGTGACCACCAGGTATAGTCTGGTGACCACCAGGTATAGTCTGGTGACCACCAGGTATAGTCTGGTGACCACCAGGTATAGTCTGGTGACAACCAGGTATAGTCTGGTGACAACCAGGTATAGTCTGGTGACCACCAGGTATAGTATGGTGACCACCAGGTATAGTCTGGTGACAACCAGGTATTGTCTGGTGACAACCAGGTATAGTCTGGTGACAACCAGGTATAGTCTGGTGACAACCAGGTATAGTCTGCTGACCACCAGGTATAGTCTGCTGACCACCAGAGAGACAGGTGACAACCAGGTATAGTCTGGTGACCACCAGGTATAGTCTGGTGACCACCAGGTATAGTCTGGTGACAACCAGGTATAGTCTGGTGACAACCAGGTATAGTCTGGTGACCACCAGGTATAGTCTGGTGACAACCAGGTATAGTCTGGTGACAACCAGGTATAGTCTGGTGACAACCAGGTATAGTCTGGTGACAACCAGGTATAGTCTGGTGACCACCAGGTATAGTCTGGTGACCACCAGAGAGGCAGGTGACAGCCGGAATGTAGACGGCACCCGGGTGAGCAGTATGGGTTAGCGCCCCCATGAGGAAGTGAGCAGTATGGGTTAGCGCCCCCATGAGGAAGTGAGCAGTATGGGTTAGCGCCCCAGCCTGTGTCCTCCGTGAGGAGGTGAGCAGTATGGGTTAGCGCCCCCATGAGGAAGTGAGCAGTATGGGTTAGCGCCCCCATGAGGAAGTGAGCAGTATGGGTTAGCGCCCCCATGAGGAGGTGAGCAGTATGGGTTAGCGCCCCCATGAGGAAGTGAGCAGTATGGGTTAGCGCCCCCATGAGGAAGTGAGCAGTATGGGTTAGCGCCCCCATGAGGAGGTGAGCAGTATGGGTTAGCGCCCCCATGAGGAAGTGAGCAGTATGGGTTAGCGCCCCCATGAGGAGGTGAGAAGTATGGGTTAGCGCCCCCATGAGGAGGTGAGCAGTATGGGTTAGCGCCCCCATGAGGAGGTGAGCAGTATGGGTTAGCGCCCCAGCCTGTGTCCTCCGTGAGGAGGTGAGCAGTATGGGTTAGCGCCCCCATGAGGAGGTGAGCAGTATGGGTTAGCGCCCCCATGAGGAGGTGAGCAGTATGGGTTAGCGCCCCCATGAGGAGGTGAGCAGTATGGGTTAGCACCCCAGCCTGTGTCCTCCGTGAGGAGGAAGCCCAACAAACCCACGGTGAGGCCTTTAGGAGGGCCATTCATGCAGCAAGTGGAGCCCACAGCACCACCTTGCTGCTCAGGTGGAGTATGTGGAACCATTGCGGCTTGAGAATCCACCACTCCTGAATGAAGTGTCTGGTGCTGGGAGTCTGGTGCAACGCACAGGTCCTGGGCCTGGTGAGAGCAGGAGTGGACCTGGTGAGACGTAGGAGTGGACCTGGTGAGACTTAGGAGGGGCCCGGACAGGAGTCAACCCACAGAGCCTAGTCCTTCCCAGCACTGGAATAGTGCCTCCCAGTCCCGCAGAGTAGTTCGGGAGGAACGGATTGCGTGGTCCTGGTCCCTAGTGGGACTGATCGAGGGGAGCTACTGGGACGTAAGTCGGGACTTGATCACCCCGGCTGGGTCACCTGAGTGAGGGGTATGATGTTGGGAGACCCGAAACCCAGATGACCTTGGGATACATCACTGAGGATACGTCCCAGGTGACCTTGGGATACATCACTGAGGATACGTCCCAGGTGGTGACCTTGGGATACATCACTGAGGATACGTCCCAGGTGATGACCTTGGGATACATCACTGAGGAGACGTCCCAGGTGGTGACCTTGGGATACATCACTGAGGATACGTCCCAGGTGATGACCTTGGGATACATCACTGAGGATACGTCCCAGGTGACCTTGGGATACATCACTGAGGATACGTCCCAGGTGGTGACCTTGGGATACATCACTGAGGATACGTCCCAGGTGGTGACCTTGGGATACATCACTGAGGATACGTCCCAGGTGACCTTGGGATACATCACTGAGGATACGTCCCAGGTGATGACCTTGGGATACATCACTGAGGATACGTCCCAGGTGATGACCTTGGGATACATCACTGAGGATACGTCCCAGGTGATGACCTTGGGATACATCACTGAGGATACGTCCCAGGTGACCTTGGGATACATCACTGAGGATACGTCCCAGGTGGTGACCTTGGGATACATCACTGAGGATACGTCCCAGGTGACCTTGGGATACATCACTGAGGATACGTCCCAGGTGACCTTGGGATACATCACTGAGGATACGTCCCAGGTGCATCCATGCGAACCCAAAATTATGTTGTTGTTGTAAATTGTAAATTATACCCACTAAACAACTAATTAATTACTTTATGCATAAATACCCTGAAGTGTATGAAAGAATACTTTATCCACTAGAAGTAAAAAAAAATCACACCCGTGTGAACTGAGTGGTGTAAGGTTTTATATAGCATGATCAGCTGTGGTCTGACGTAATGTCTGACGTAATGAAATAAGGTAAGGTATTATGTAGCCTGATCAGCTCTGATCTGACGTAATGAAATCACACCCGGATGTGATTTCACAACTGGCCTTTTCTGCGCAGAGAAAATGACCACGGTTGCTACGGTCATCCAGTTCACCCGGGTGTGATTTAATTACGTCAGAAATTATTTTGAACATAGCAACCATGGTCATTTTTTTATGCACACAAAAGCCAGTTGTAGGAGTGGTTTACACCACTCAAAAATACTTTACCTGAAGTCAGAATGCATCCATCTTCAACCGCTTATCCATAGTCGGGTCACGGGGGCAACAGCTCCACCAGAGAGCTCCAGTCTTCCTCCTGGGGGATCCCGAGACGTTCCAAGGCCAGCTGAGCCACCTGAAGAAAAATATCAGTACAATTCAATAAAATACTTTACCTGAAGTCAGAAGTTGGCCCAGTGGGAATGTGCATCACGGAAATCACACGCTGTGTTCATGATTCGAGGCAATTTATTAAAAACGGAAATCCTGCAAACTTTGGAAGCCAATCTTAGCCAATCAGGATGGAATGTGAAGAATCTATGTATAGCCCGCATGGACAATCAAAATCAGTTTGAAATATTTAATTTGGACGTGGTGTCATAATTAAACGTTATGTTAATAAAGTTATGTTGATAAAGTTATGTTGATAAAGTTATGTTGATAAAGTTATGTTGATAAAGTTATGTTGATAAAGTTATGTTGCAGCAGTGGCCGAACGGATAGCGGATCGGTCTTGATACCGGAAGGTCGCCAGTTCGAATCAGCGGTCCGACACGTTAAAATTACCACCGCTGAAGTGCCCTTGAACAAGGCATTGAACCACTACGATGAAATGTGTTCTATGAGCAGGGCCTGGCTGGAAACAAGTTCTTGAGCTTAGCCCAGATACCCTGGGTAAATATAGTAATCATTTCATTTCATTTCATTTCATGTTGATAAAGTTATGTTGATAAAGTTTTGATAAAGTTATGTTGATAAAGTTATGTTGACACAATGAAAACATGTCATAATATTAGACCAGAGTTAAAAACATTCACTTTGAAAGAATATTATATTCAAAGATTTGCGCCACCTTTTTACGATTTTTCAAAAATAGCAGACCTACAAGCTCGTAGCACCACTCGGTAATATACTTTATACTTTTATAGTACCATGTACTGTAAATAGGTCTTCAATGTAATGAGTCCCGGGATGCAGGGATGGTCTCTTAGAGCCCCAGGGATGCAGGGATGGTCTCTTAGAGCCCCAGGGATGCAGGGATGGTCTCTTAGATGAGTCCCAGGATGCAGGGATGGTCTCTTAGAGTCCCAGGGATGCAGGGATGGTCTCTTAGATGAGTCCCAGGGATGCAGGGATGGTCTCTTAGAGTCCCAGGATGCAGGGATGGTCTCTTAGATGAGTCCCAGGGATGCAGGGATGGTCTCTTAGATGAGTCCCAGGATGCAGGGATGGTCTCTTAGATGAGTCCCAGGGATGCAGGGATGGTCTCTTAGATGAGTCCCAGGATGCAGGGATGGTCTCTTAGAGTCACAGGATGCAGGGATGGTCTCTTAGATGAGTCCCAGGATGCAGGGATGGTCTCTTAGATGAGTCCCAGGATGCAGGGATGGTCTCTTAGAGTCCCAGGGATGCAGGGATGGTCTCTTAGAGTCCCAGGATGCAGGGATGGTCTCTTACAGTCACAGGATGCAGGGATGGTCTCTTAGATGAGTCCCAGGATGCAGGGATGGTCTCTTAGATGAGTCCCAGGATGCAGGGATGGTCTCTTAGATGAGTCCCAGGGATGCAGGGATGGTCTCTTAGATGAGTCCCAGGATGCAGGGATGGTCTCTTAGATGAGTCCCAGGGATGCAGGGATGGTCTCTTAGATGAGTCCCAGGGATGCAGGGATGGTCTCTTAGATGAGTCCCAGGATGCAGGGATGGTCTCTTAGATGAGTCCCAGGATGCAGGGATGGTCTCTTAGATGAGTCCCAGGGTAGCAGGGATGGTCTCTTAGATGAGTCCCAGGATGCAGGGATGGTCTCTTAGATGAGTCCCAGGATGCAGGGATGGTCTCTTAGATGAGTCCCAGGATGCAGGGATGGTCTCTTAGATGAGTCCCAGGATGCAGGGATGGTCTCTTAGATGAGTCCCAGGGATGCAGGGATGGTCTCTTAGATGAGTCCCAGGGTAGCAGGGATGGTCTCTTAGATGAGTCCCAGGATGCAGGGATGGTCTCTTAGATGAGTCCCAGGATGCAGGGATGGTCTCTTAGATGAGTCCCAGGATGCAGGGATGGTCTCTTAGATGAGTCCCAGGATGCAGGGATGGTCTCTTAGATGAGTCCCAGGGATGCAGGGATGGTCTCTTAGATGAGTCCCAGGATGCAGGGATGGTCTCTTAGATGAGTCCCAGGGATGCAGGGATGGTCTCTTAGAGTCCCAGGATGCAGGGATGGTCTCTTAGATGAGTCCCAGGGATGCAGGGATGGTCTCTTAGAGTCCCAGGATGCAGAGATGGTCTCTTAGATGAGTCCCAGGATGCAGGGATGGTCTCTTAGATGAGTCCCAGGATGCAGGGATGGTCTCTTAGATGAGTCCCAGGGATGCAGGGATGGTCTCTTAGATGAGTCCCAGGGATGCAGGGATGGTCTCTTAGAGTCCCAGGATGCAGGGATGGTCTCTTAGATGAGTCCCAGGGATGGTCTCTTAGAGTCCCAGGATGCAGGGATGGTCTCTTAGATGAGTCCCAGGGATGCAGGGATGGTCTCTTAGATCAGTCCCAGGATGCAGGGATGGTCTCTTAGATGAGTCCCAGGATGCAGGGATGGTCTCTTAGATGAGTCCCAGGGATGCAGGGATGGTCTCTTAGATGAGTCCCAGGGATGCAGGGATGGTCTCTTAGATGAGTCCCAGGGATGCAGGGATGGTCTCTTAGATGAGTCCCAGGGATGCAGGGATGGTCTCTTAGATGAGTCCCAGGGATGCAGGGATGGTCTCTTAGAGTCCCAGGATGCAGGGATGGTCTCTTAGATGAGTCCCAGGGATGCAGGGATGGTCTCTTAGAGTCCCAGGGATGCAGGGATGGTCTCTTAGATGAGTCCCAGGGATGCAGGGATGGTCTCTTAGATGAGTCCCAGGGATGCAGGGATGGTCTCTTAGAGTCCCAGGATGCAGGGATGGTCTCTTAGATGAGTCCCAGGGATGCAGGGATGGTCTCTTAGAGTCCCAGGATGCAGGGATGGTCTCTTAGATGAGTCCCAGGGATGCAGGGATGGTCTCTTAGATGAGTCCCATGGATGCAGGGATGGTCTCTTAGATGAGTCCCAGGATGCAGGGATGGTCTCTTAGATGAGTCCCAGGATGCAGGGATGGTCTCTTAGATGAGTCCCAGGGATGCAGGGATGGTCTCTTAGATGAGTCCCAGGGATGCAGGGATGGTCTCTTAGATGAGTCCCAGGGATGCAGGGATGGTCTCTTAGATGAGTCCCAGGATGCAGGGATGGTCTCTTAGATGAGTCCCAGGATGCAGGGATGGTCTCTTAGAGTCCCAGGATGCAGGGATGGTCTCTTAGATGAGTCCCAGGGATGCAGGGATGGTCTCTTAGATGAGTCCCAGGATGCAGGGATGGTCTCTTAGATGAGTCCCAGGATGCAGGGATGGTCTCTTAGAGTCCCAGGATGCAGGGATGGTCTCTTAGATGAGTCCCAGGGATGCAGGGATGGTCTCTTAGAGTCCCAGGGATGCAGGGATGGTCTCTTAGATGAGTCCCAGGGATGCAGGGATGGTCTCTTAGAGTCCCAGGATGCAGGGATGGTCTCTTAGATGAGTCCCAGGGATGCAGGGATGGTCTCTTAGATGAGTCCCAGGGATGCAGGGATGGTCTCTTAGATGAGTCCCAGGATGCAGGGATGGTCTCTTAGATGAGTCCCAGGGATGCAGGGATGGTCTCTTAGATGAGTCCCAGGGATGCAGGGATGGTCTCTTAGATGAGTCCCAGGGATGCAGGGATGGTCTCTTAGATGAGTCCCAGGGATGCAGGGATGGTCTCTTAGATGAGTCCCAGGATGCAGGGATGGTCTCTTAGATGAGTCCCAGGGTAGCAGGGATGGTCTCTTAGATGAGTCCCAGGATGCAGGGATGGTCTCTTAGATGAGTCCCAGGATGCAGGGATGGTCTCTTAGATGAGTCCCAGGGATGCAGGGATGGTCTCTTAGATGAGTCCCAGGGATGCAGGGATGGTCTCTTAGATGAGTCCCAGGGATGCAGGGATGGTCTCTTAGATGAGTCCCAGGATGCAGGGATGGTCTCTTAGATGAGTCCCAGGATGCAGGGATGGTCTCTTAGATGAGTCCCAGGATGCAGGGATGGTCTCTTAGATGAGTCCCAGGATGCAGGGATGGTCTCTTAGATGAGTCCCAGGATGCAGGGATGGTCTCTTAGATGAGTCCCAGGATGCAGGGATGGTCTCTTAGATGAGTCCCAGGATGCAGGGATGGTCTCTTAGAGTCCCAGGGATGCAGGGATGGTCTCTTAGAGTCCCAGGGATGCAGGGATGGTCTCTTAGATGAGTCCCAGGGATGCAGGGATGGTCTCTTAGAGTCCCAGGGATGCAGGGATGGTCTCTTAGATGAGTCCCAGGGATGCAGGGATGGTCTCTTAGAGTCCCAGGGATGCAGGGATGGTCTCTTAGAGTCCCAGGGATGCAGGGATGGTCTCTTAGAGTCCCAGGATGCAGGGATGGTCTCTTAGAGTCCCAGGGATGCAGGGATGGTCTCTTAGAGTCCCAGGGATGCAGGGATGGTCTCTTAGAGTCCCAGGATGCAGGGATGGTCTCTTAGATGAGTCCCAGGGATGCAGGGATGGTCTCTTAGAGTCCCAGGGATGCAGGGATGGTCTCTTAGATGAGTCCCAGGGATGCAGGGATGGTCTCTTAGAGTCCCAGGGATGCAGGGATGGTCTCTTAGAGTCCCAGGGATGCAGGGATGGTCTCTTAGATGAGTCCCAGGGATGCAGGGATGGTCTCTTAGAGTCCCAGGGATGCAGGGATGGTCTCTTAGATGAGTCCCAGGGATGCAGGGATGGTCTCTTAGATGAGTCCCAGGGATGCAGGGATGGTCTCTTAGAAGAGTCCCAGGGATGGTCTCTTAGAGTCCCAGGGATGCAGGGATGGTCTCTTAGAGTCCCAGGGATGCAGGGATGGTCTCTTAGAGTCCCAGGATGCAGGGATGGTCTCTTAGATGAGTCCCAGGGATGCAGGGATGGTCTCTTAGAGTCCCAGGGATGCAGGGATGGTCTCTTAGATGAGTCCCAGGGATGCAGGGATGGTCTCTTAGAGTCCCAGGGATGCAGGGATGGTCTCTTAGAGTCCCAGGGATGCAGGGATGGTCTCTTAGATGAGTCCCAGGGATGCAGGGATGGTCTCTTAGAGTCCCAGGGATGCAGGGATGGTCTCTTAGATGAGTCCCAGGGATGCAGGGATGGTCTCTTAGATGAGTCCCAGGGATGCAGGGATGGTCTCTTAGAAGAGTCCCAGGGATGGTCTCTTAGAGTCCCAGGGATGCAGGGATGGTCTCTTAGAGTCCCAGGGATGCAGGGATGGTCTCTTAGAGTCCCAGGATGCAGGGATGGTCTCTTAGAGTCCCAGGGATGCAGGGATGGTCTCTTAGAGTCCCAGGGATGCAGGGATGGTCTCTTAGAGTCCCAGGATGCAGGGATGGTCTCTTAGATGAGTCCCAGGGATGCAGGGATGGTCTCTTAGAGTCCCAGGGATGCAGGGATGGTCTCTTAGATGAGTCCCAGGGATGCAGGGATGGTCTCTTAGAGTCCCAGGGATGCAGGGATGGTCTCTTAGAGTCCCAGGGATGCAGGGATGGTCTCTTAGATGAGTCCCAGGGATGCAGGGATGGTCTCTTAGAGTCCCAGGGATGCAGGGATGGTCTCTTAGATGAGTCCCAGGGATGCAGGGATGGTCTCTTAGATGAGTCCCAGGGATGGTCTCTTAGAGTCCCAGGGATGCAGGGATGGTCTCTTAGAGTCCCAGGATGCAGGGATGGTCTCTTAGAGTCCCAGGATGCAGGGATGGTCTCTTAGAGTCCCAGGGATGCAGGGATGGTCTCTTAGATGAGTCCCAGGGATGGTCTCTTAGAGTCCCAGGGATGCAGGGATGGTCTCTTAGAGTCCCAGGATGCAGGGATGGTCTCTTAGAGTCCCAGGATGCAGGGATGGTCTCTTAGAGTCCCAGGGACATTTTATGAGTCCCACTTACATTAGTAGTCACATTTTGCCATTTTTACAAATTCATTTTATATGGTCATAATGGTTATATTATTTTAAATGGTCATAATGGTTATATTATTCATGTAGAAAACAGAAGAAGAAATGATTATTATAACTAAAGCTAGCAAAACAAACTAGAATAAAAACAGTACAGTAGTACAACCCGTGGATGCAGAGGTCGTTGCTTTATTGCGTCCCTTTAACTATAAACTGCGTTTTGGGATCAAAATGCACCCTATTTTAATCTCTGCGGTAGTAAACGTGACTTCCTGTTAACACCATGGAGGCCCAGGGCGGAGTTCTCCGTCAAGTTCAAGGTCATGGTCAAGTGCCCAAGCCGGAGATTGATAAATAGGACGGAGATTAATGATATCAAAACCGATCGCTTCGCTCCACAGCCTCGGAGCGCTTGTTGCCCAATCCGATCACGTGTCAAACAGTCATTGAAAATGTTCCCTGCCTGTTTAGCTGACGAAAACGAAAATCTTAAAACGATCATAACTCCCGATCTAAATCATCCCGTCTAATTCTGAAAAAAGATCCTGTGTTTGACGGCCTTCCGCGGTCCAGTCGCTAGTCACGATTGTTGTTGATCGACTCTAGAGTGGTGGGGCTATTGTTAGCTGCTACACAGACATGCACAGCAACTTCCGGTGCGCCGGTAAAAGTGGTCCGGGCGCTATAAATGATGGGCACATGGATGAAATGGATTAAATAGTTCCGGGCTACTAAGGTGTCAGCACGTCCTAGGGGTCCCAATCGACGCGTACATCCGACGTGTCAGCACGTCCTAGGGGTCCCAATCGACGCGTACATCCGACGTGTGAGGACGTCTTAGCGCATCCTCAATGATACGGGGCGAAATAAGAATATTCTGAATTTATTCATTTTGTTTTGGTCAGTTCTCCTTTCGGCTACCGTATGCTACACTCTAGGCAATTGTTAGCTTACCATTGATTTAGCCGTTAGCGCGGCGGAAAGAATGACTCGTCTCTCCTAATCCAGGGCGCTCTCCGTGGTGTTGAACGGATCGATATACTGGCGCTTCATTTCTGCTCCTCATCCGTCTCTCCCGCAAAATATGAACGCTTTTAGGATCATATATCGTATAAACTAAAACAATCGCAATGTAAGCTAGCTATGTAAAGTAAACTTTTTTTAGTGGATTGTTTCCGGGTCATGGGTTTCCGAGTAAAAGCGGCCATGTTGCTCCTATTTTGAAGGACTTCCGGCACTGATTGTGTTAAACCAGAGTCAACTCAGTGAGATGAATTGAATAGCAGCTTCCAGAATGACTCGTATGGTTTCATTTCATGACATCTGCAAGTGTGTTCCTAACAACGCTCCACGTTGATGCAACTGATAAACCTTTAATGGCTGGGTTTCCCAAACGCATGTGGTGTTAGACTTGTAGGGCTGCACATGCTCAGATGCTCCTCTAGGCCACACACAGAAGCCTGTGAACATAGACATTTCGTGCATAGATGTGCCATGCACGCAATGGTAGGCCTGAGGCCTGGTATGGTAGGCCTCAGGCCTGAGGCTATAGTTCCAAACATTAGAACTATCCCATTGAGACAAAGCGGGGTGCTGTGGGCTATAGTTCCAAACATTAGAACTATCCCATTGAGACAAAGTGGGGTGCTGTGGGCTATAGTTCCAAACATTAGAACTATCCCATTGAGACAAAGCGGGGTGCTATGGGCTATAGTTCCACACATTGGAACTATCCCATTGAGACAAAGCGGGGTGCTATGGACTATAGTTCCAAACAGAACTATCCCATTGAGACAAAGCGGGGTGCTATGGGCTATAGTTCCAAACATTAGAACTATCCCATTGAGACAAAGCGGGGTGCTGTGGGCTATAGTTCCAAACATTAGAACTATCCCAATTGAGACAAAGCGGGGTGCTGTGGGCTATAGTTCCAAACATTAGAACTATCCCATTGAGACAAAGCGGGGTGCTATGGGCTATAGTTCCACACATTGGAACTATCCCATTGAGACAAAGCGGGGTGCTATGGACTATAGTTCCAAACATTAGAACTATCCCATTGAGACAAAGCGGGGAGCTATGGGCTATAGTTCCACACATTGGAACTATCCCATTGAGACAAAGCGGGGTGCTATGGGCTATAGTTCCAAACGTTGGAACTATCCCATTGAGATAGAATGAGCACTTCCTCATTCCTCTCCTCATTCTTCATAATACATAATGGAACATGGAGCTAACATTAGCCTAGCGTTGATGTGTGTGTAATGATACATAATGGAACATGAAGCTAACACAACAACATGTTGTGATGAGTGTTATCTATAGTTAATTTATTCAACAGTCCATGACACACACACACCATCTGCCACACACACACACACACACACACACACACACACCATCTGCCACACACACACACACACACACACACACACACACACACACACACACACACACACACACACACACACACACACACACACACACACACACACACACACACACACACACACACACACACACACACACCCCATCTGCCCCACACACACACAGACCCATAAGGGTCCATTTGGTTCCATTTGTACACTCTCAGAGTTACAGATCCGTAAGGGTCTATTTTGTTCCAAACTATCATTTAGCTGTAGCTGGGGACCCCCTGGAACTCCCTCAAGGACCCCTGGGGGTCCCCACTTTGGGAACCACACACCACACCACGCACCCACGCACACACACACACACACACACACACACACACACACACACACACACACACACACACACACACACACACACGCACACACACACACACACACACACACACACGCACACACACAGAGCACCTTTCATGACACGAGTGCAAAATGCTTTACAGAAAAAAATACAAAAAAGACAAAGCATCAAACAACATAAAAGTCAAAATACATAAAGTACTAAAAACATCAAACAACATTAAGACAGAGCGACATGTCTATGGACTTAATTATTATGAACCTCCCCCCCAAGGGAAAAAAATACTTACATTTAGTCTTTGATTTCCCCATTATAAGTCTATGGAGAACTCATTAATTAATATCAATTAAACTATACAACGGATCTCTTAGCAAAATACAAGCACACGATTCCCGATGAAGCCGGTCGATTTGACATATGGCTCGAGTGTGTGCGGCAAAAACTGTGGGAGGACTAGTGCGGCAAAGTATCCAAATTTACAATAACAATATAGTCTGGTTAGAGACAATTTACAATTTACAATTTAGTCATTTAGCAGACGCTCTTAATCCAGAGCGACTTACATTAGGCAAGAACAAAAGCATGGGAATACATCACATATATAAAATGCATTTATCATGAAACAAAAAAGGTATAAAAGCTCAGCCAAATGCAAGAGTGAAAAAATAGGTCTTAAGGTCCCCACAAACACAGCGAGCTCGTTCTTCGGATTTTTAGCAGCGTTTCTCCATCGGATTTCCGAAAAACGTGCCCAGTGTGCCACCACTTTTAAGCTGTGTTTTAAAAATGTCAAGTGAGGGTGCAGGTCTAATGTTGTCCAGCAGGGGGAGTGGTTGTACCAGGCTAGGTCTAAGGTGGAGTTGATTCCAGGCCGTCGGCCCATAGAAGCAGAAAGCTGCAGGTCTAAGGTGGATTGGGAGTTGATTCCAGGCCGTCGGCCCATAGAAGCAGAAAGCTGCAGGTCTAAGGTGGATTGGGAGTTGATTCCAAGCCGTCGGCCCATAGAAGCAGAAAGCTGCAGGTCTAAGGTGGAGTTGATTCCAGGCCGTCGGCCCATAGAAGCAGAAAGCTGCAGGTCTAAGGTGGATTGGGAGTTGATTCCAGGCCGTCGGCCCATAGAAGCAGAAAGCTGCAGGTCTAAGGTGGATTGGGAGTTGATTCCAAGCCGTCGGCCCATAGAAGCAGAAAGCTGATGTTCTCTCATCTTAGTTTTGGTTAACCCATTTTGACCTGAGGACAAATGTCTTCTAAATCCTACACAGTTTTCTGAAAACCCCATGTTTCTATGTCAGCGGTGCTCACAGGGTTAAACCCCATGTTTCTATGTCAGCGGTGCTCACAGGGTTAAACCCTATGTTTCTATGTCAGCGGTGCTCAACCTTTTTCATGTCAAGGACCCCCAAAAATATCTGTAATTGGCCGCCAACCACCATCTGAAAATATGGTCTTCCAGAGACCCCCCAGAAGCAAAGATTTGAGTTAAAAACGTTCGCTCTGAAATAATATAATTATATCTGCTATTTTTGAGTGGTGCAAACCACTCCAACAACTGGCTTTGTACCCGTGTCCCGTGTACCCGTGTTTGTTCGTACCAAAAAAACGAGCATGGTTGCTATGGTCACTGACATTACGTCAGACCACAGCTGATCAGGCTATATAAGACCTTGCACCACTCAGTTCACACGGGTGTGATTATTCGATAACTAAAGCATAACATAATGCTTAAAACACCAAAAGTTGTTTTCGTTGGCAGGCCAGAGAAAAGTGCATTGCAGTAATCAGTCCAATCAGGGCATTGCAGTAATCAGTCAGTCCGCTGCCCCCCCCAGGTTGGCAGAGGAAGTGTAGCGCCCAGGATTACATTCGATAATTGACACTGGGTGAAAAAATGGGTTACAAAATTGTGGGATAAAAAAAAAACTTTACACCAACCTGGGGAGAGTCTATGGACTTTACACCAACCTGAGTCTATTGACTTTACACCAACCTGGGGAGAGTCTATAGACTTTACACCAACCTGAGTCTATAGACTTTACACCAACCTGGGGAGAATCTATATACTTTACACCAACCTGGGGAGAGTCTATAGACTTTACACCAACCTGAGTCTATAGACTTTACACCAACCTGGGGAGAGTCTATAGACTTTACACCAACCTGAGTCTATAGACTTTACACTAACCTGGGGAGAGTCTATAGAACTTTACACCAACCTGGGGAGAGTCTATAGACTTTACACCAACCTGGGGAGAGTCTATAGACTTTACACCAACCTGGGGAGAGTCTATAGACTTTACACCAACCTGGGGAGAGTCTATAGACTTTACACCAACCTGGGGAGAGTCTATAGACTTTACACCAACCTGGGGAGAGTCTGAGAGTCTATAGACTTTACACCAACCTGGGGAGAGTCTATGGACTTTACACCAACCTGGGGAGAGTCTATGGACTTTACACCAACCTGGGGAGAGTCTATAGACTTTACACCAACCTGGGGAGAGTATAGACTTTACACCAACCTGGGGAGAGTCTATGGACTTTACACCAACCTGGGGAGAGCCCTGAACTGTATAAATAAACTGCGGGCTCTGCAGCACGGCCAGATGTAGACTTTGCACCGAGAGAGAGAGAGAGAACGAGAGAGACACAAGCGATGAACTCGTCCAGAGATGGCTCGCCGTCCAGAGTTCAGAACGCAGCAGAAACCACAACGGAAGGATTCCTACTGAAGGTGAAGAAGAAGTTCGGCAAGAAGAGGCGGGACAGGGGCGGGGCCCGAGAGGGGGGTGTGGCCAGCGCCACCCCCTCCCCCTCGCCCCAGACCACCCAGAGCGAAGCCACGGCCTCCGAGGACGCCCCCGACGATGCACCCCCCAACCCCAGGACCGTCAACTGGAGAGACGACGGCCCCCCCGCCACCAGGACCGTCAACTGGAGAGACGACGGCGCCCCCGGTGGCCAGATGGTGAAGACCACCTTCAGGAAGGGCGGACGCAAGGAACCCAAGCTGGCCGACCGGCTCCTCTCCCAGGAGAAGAACATCCGGGACATCCTGGGGAAGATCCAGAACATGGAGGACGACAAGCGGGAGGACAGGATCACCTCGGAGGAGCAGCTGCAGCTCATGGTCAAGATGGAGGAGAAGGTGAAGGACATGGAGGAGGAGCGGAGGGTGGAGTGGACCAAGGCCGAGGAGAGGATCCACCAGATGATGGCCATGACGGAGAAGATCATGAGGATGCAGGAGAAGATCAAGAGCATGGAGGACGAGAGGAGGGAGGAGCGGGGCCGCTGGGAGCAGCGCTTCACGCTGAGCGCCCAGCGCGAGGACGACTTTGCGCGCAAGGAGGCGCAGTGGCAGCAGGAGAGGAGCCAGACGCAGCAGGAGAAGGCCCAGCTCGGCAGGGACAAGGAGCAGCTGGCGGCGACGCTGGGCGCCACGGAGCACAGGAACGCAGAGACCCTCCGGCGCCTGAAGGAGGACCGGGCGAAGGAGCGCGGCCAATGGGAGGAGAGCAGCGCGGAGGAGAGGAGCCAATGGGAGGAGGACGGGAGGCAGGAGAGGAGCCGGTGGGAGCAGGAGAAGCTCCTATTGATCCGAGCCAAAGAGGACTCCTCCCAGAAGTTCCTCTCGGCCGAGAAGAGGAACGAAGACATGAAGTACGAGATGAAGGCGAGCGAGAGCAAGTTCCTGAAGCTGAAGGAAGAGACGAGGAAAGGAGACGAGGACAGGAGGAAAGGAGACGAGGAGAGGAGCGTGCTGCGCGAGGAGAGGGAGGAGCTCGGCCATACGCTGGCGTGTGCCGAGCGGGAGGGCGAGTCGGCGCGTAGCGAGGCCTCGTCCGCCCAGGCCGCCCTCCGCCAGCTGGAGGAGAGGACGGCCGAGGAGCGGGAGGAGCGGAGGCGGGAGGGGAAGGCGTGGGAGGAGGAACACCTCGCGCTGCTCCTGGAGAAGGAGGAGGCGGCGCAGAGGCTGGCCGAGGCCGAGCGGGTAGCGGAGCGCGCCCGGGGCGACATGGAAGAGATGAACGACCGGATGATGGCGCTGCGGGCGGAGGCGAAACGCTCGGAGGAGGCGCGCAGGGAGGAGGAGGAGGAGAAGGATGCGCTGGCGCAGCGGCTGGCCGAGGCCGAGAAGAGCCACCAGCAGGAGAAGAACCAGCTGAGAGAACAGCTCAGGACCATGGACAACCTTCTGAAGGACCAGGCGAGGACCATGGAGGTCACGCTGCTCAGGATGGGCGAGGAGATCCAACGCCTGGAGGAGCAGCGCCGCGTCCAGAGGAGCCAATGGGAGGACGCCGGGAGGCGGGAGCGCGGCCAATGGGAGGAGGCCGTGGCGCGGGACAGGAGCGAATGGGAAGAGGAGAGGAGGCTGGAGAGGAACCAATGGGAGGAGGACGGGAGGCAGGAGAGGAGCCAGTGGGAGCAGGAGAGGCTCCTATTGGTCCGAGCCAAAGAGGACTCCTCCCAGAAGTTCCTCTCGGCCGAGAAGAGGAACGAAGACGTGACGTACGAGATGAAGGCGAGCGAGAGCAAGTTCCTGAAGCTGAAGGAGGAGACGAGGAAAGGAGACGAGGAGAGGAGACAACTGAAGGAGGAGACGAGGAAAGGAGACGAGGAGAGGAGACAACTGAAGGAGGAGAAGAAGAACGCAGAGCAACTCCTCAAGGACAGAGAGGCTGTTCTTCTCTCCGCAGAGCAGGAGATCCAGCACCTCCACCAGGAGGCCCATGTCAGCCAGGAGAAGATCCAACAGCTGCACCAGGAGGCCCAGGCCAGCCAGGGGGAGATCCAACAGCTACACCGGGAGGCCCATGTCAACCAGGAGAAGATCCAACAGCTGCACCAGGAGGCCCAGGTCAACCGGGAGAAGTTCCAACAGCTACACCGGGAGGCCCATGTCAACCAGGAGATCCAACACCTCCACCAGGAGGCCCATGTCAGACAGAAGGAGATCCAACAGCTGCACCAGGAGGCCCAGGTCAACCGGGAGAAGATCCAACACCTCCACCAGGAGGCCCATGTCAGACAGAAGGAGATCCAACAGCTGCACCAGGAGGCCCAGGTCAACCGGGAGAAGATCCAACACCTCCACCAGGAGGCCCAGGCCAGCCAGGAGAAGATCCAACAGCTGCACCAGGACGCCCATGTCAGCCAGGAGAAGATCCAACAGCTGCACCAGGAAACCCATGTCAGCCAGGAGAAGATCCAACATCTGCACCAGGAGGCCCAGGCCAGCCAGGAGGAGATCCAACACCTCCACCAGGAGGCCCAGGTCAACCAGGAGAAGATCCAACAGCTCCCCCAAGAGGCCCAGGCCTACCAGGAGAAGATCCAACAGCTCTACCAGGAGGCCCAGGCCTACCAGGAGGAGATCCAACAGCTCCACAAGGAGGCCACGTTCAACCAGGAGAAGATCCAACAGCTCCACCAAGAGGCCCAGGCCTACCAGGAGGAGATCCAACACCTCCCCCAGGAGGCCCAGGCCTACCAGGAGGAGATTCAACACCTGCACCAGGAGGCCCAGGCCTACCAGGAGGAGATTCAACACCTCCACCAGGAGGCTGGGGTCAACCGGGAGAAGATCCTGGAGATGGAAGAGGCTCAGGAGGAGAGGAGGAGATGTCAGACGTTCCTCCCTGAGGAGCTGGCGGAGGAATATGTCAACATGGAGACCATGAAGGACCTGATGAAGGTCAAGGAGGACAAGCTGGTCCACATGCAGGAGACCCTGAAGGTCAAGGAGGAGGAGAGGAGGAGCCTCCAGGAGGAGATGCAGGAGATGCAGGAGACCATGAAGGTCAAGGAGGAGGAGAGGAGGAGCCTCCAGGAGGGGAGTCAGGAGATGCGGGATACCCTGAAGGGCCTCCAGGAGCAGAGGACCCAGCTGATCGTGGAGAACCAGGCATTGGCGCGGAGGCTGATCTCCTCCTCCTCCTCCTCCTCCGAGGGGAGCCAGGAGCTCTCCAGGAACGAGAGGAACGCGAGCTTGGAGAGCGAGATGCTGGAGATGCGACGGCAGATGGAGTCCATGCAGGAGCAGGAGAGGAGACGGCAGGAGGAGAAGGAGGAGGAGGCGAGAAGAGAAGAACCGTCTCCTCGGAACGAGGAGGAACGCTGCGGCGGCGAAGCGGCGAGCGGCGAGCCCACGAGGTACGACGACACGACGGCGGCGACCGAGGGAGGCGAGACGTCTCGGCTGCAGGAGCAGATCGCCCGCATGGAGCAGGAGAAGAGCTCCCTGGAGGAGGAGAGGGCTCGTCTGGTCGCCGAGAAGGAGCTGCTGGCCCACAAGCTGCTGCAGACGGAGGCGCAGCGGGAGCGCATGCGCGCGCAGACGGAGCTGAACGACCTGCAGACGCTGAAGCTGCAGCAGAGGATCGCTCGCCTGGAGGAGGAGCGGCGCGAGGAGAAGAAACGCCACTGGGAGGAGAAGCTGCAGCTGAGCCGCGACGTGGAGGCGCTCAGCCAGCGCTTCCTGTTCGCCGAGCGCCGCGGGAAGGACGCCGGCGGCGACGCGTACGCCATGGCGGCCGAGACGGGTGGCGCTGACGCTACGGCCACGGAGCGCCAAGGAGGGGGCGGCGATGACACCGACGTCACGGCGGTCATCGAGAACAAGTGGACCAACCACTTCTCGTCGTCGGAGCCCTGCGACCTGGCGCTCGACCCCGACACGGCGCACGCCCAGCTCCGCCTCTCCAACGAGAACCGCTCGGCCACCTACGCGGCCGAGCGGCAGGCGTACCCGGAGAGCGCCGAGCGCTTCGTGCGCTGGGAGCAGGTGCTGTTCCGCGAGGGCCTGACGCAGCGCTACTACTGGGAGGTGGAGTGGAGCGGCGTGGTGAGCATCGCCGTCACCTACCGCGGCATCGCGCGAGACGGCGACGGAGGCGCCTTCGGCTGCGACGCCACCTCCTGGAGCCTGGAGTGCTTCGAGGGTCGCCACGGGAACCGCTACATCGTGCGGCACGACCGCGTGGACACCGTGGTGCCCGGGGTGTCGCCGTCCGGGTCGAACCGCGTGGGCGTGTGTCTGGACTGGCCCGACGGCACACTGAGGTTCTACCGCATCTCCTCGGACACCATGACCGACCTGTTCACCTTCCAGGCCTCGTTCACCGAGCCGCTGTACCCTGGGTTCTGGTGCTGGGCGCTGGGCTCCTCGGTGTCGCTGTGTCAGATAGAGGAGGTCCAATGAGGAGGCTCCGTTTCTCTGTGGTCCAATGAGGAGGCTCGGTGTCGCTGTGTCAGATAGAGGAGGTCCAATGAGGAGGCTCCGTTTCTCTGGGGTCCAATGAGGCTCCTCGGTGTCGCTGTGTCAGATAGAGGAGGTCCAATGAGGCTCCTCGGTGTCGCTGTGCCAGATAGAGGAGGTCCAATAGGGATGCTCCGTTTCTCTGGGTCAGATAGAGGAGGTCCAATGAGGAGGCTCCATTTCTCTGTGGTCCAATCAGGCTCCTCGGTGTCGCTGTGTCAGATAGAGGAGGTCCAATGAGGAGGCTCGGTGTTGCTGTGCCAGATAGAGGAGGTCCAATGAGGAGGCTCGGTGTCGCTGTGCCAGATAGAGGAGGTCCAATAGGGATGCTCCGTTTCTCTGTGTCAGATAGAGGAGGTCCAATGAGGAGGCTCCGTTTCTCTGTGGTCCAATGAGGTGTCTCGGTGTCGCTGTGCCAGATAGAGGAGGTCCAATGAGGAGGCTCCGTTTCTCTGTGTCAAGATAGAGGAGGTCCAATGAGGAGGCTCGGTGTCGCTGTGTCAGATAGAGGAGGTCCAATGAGGTGCCTCGGTGTCGCTGTGCCAGATAGAGGAGGTCCAATGAGGACCCTCGGTGTCTCTGTGCCAGATAGAGGAGGTCCAATGAGGTGCCTCTGTGCCTCTGTGTCAGATAGAGGAGGTCCAATAGGGATCCTCTGTGTCGCTGTGTCAGAGAGAGGAGGTCCAATGAGGTGCCTCGGTGTCTCTGTGTCAGATAGAGGAGGTCCAATAGGGATGCTCCGTTTCTCTGTGGTCCAATAAGGATCCTCGGTCGGTATCTGTGTCTAGCTATTGCTCAGGTCTGGAAACGCTGTCAGAGAGGAGGAGGTTCAGGTCTGGAAACGCTGTCAGAGAGAGGAGGTTCAGGTCTGGAAACGCTGTCAGAGAGAGGAGGTTCAGGAGGTTCAGCCTCAGTTTTGCGCGTCTCGTTTCAAACAGTTTTTTTCATCCATCCACTGATCCAGTGTTAGCCCCTAACCCTAGCCCTAACACTAACCCAGAGTCAGTTAGCCCCTAACCCTAGCCCTAACACTGACCCAGAGTCAGGTTGATCCAGTGTTAGCCCCTAACCCTAGCCCTAACACTGAGTCAGGTTGATCCAGTGTTAGCCCCTAACCCTAGCCCTAACACTGACCCAGAGTCAGGTTGATCCAGTGTTATCCCCTAACCCTAGCCCTAACACTGACCCAGAGTCAGGTTGATCCAGTGTTAACCCATAACCCTAGCCCTAACACTGACCCAGAGTCAGGTTGTGAGTTCCAGCAGAGAACCCTCTCTCCACCAACTGATCTCACAGACCAGTAGATGGCGTTAGAGGCGTATACACACACTCTTTCTCATGTGTTTTTGAGTGGCGCCAGCCCCTCCCACATAACGACGATGTGATTGGCCGAGCACGGAATGTGATGTAAGATGATGTGAGAGGACCCCTCACTTCCCACAAGTGTGATTTTTTTTATATGAATTAAATATAACTCTTAATTTTGAACAGGAAGTAGTAGTGGTGGGAACAGGATGTACTTCTGTGTAATCCCGAGTGGAATAGTTCCAAACATTGGAACTATCCCATTGAGACAAAGCGGGGTGCTATGGGCTATAGTTCCACACATTGGAACTATCCCATTGAGACAAAGCGGGGTGCTATGGGCTATAGTTCCACACATTGGAACTATCCCATTGAGACAAAGCGGGGTGCTATGGGCTATAGTTCCACACATTGGAACTATCCCATTGAGACAAAGCGGGGTGCTATGGGCTATAGTTCCACACATTGGAACTATCCCATTGAGACAAAGCGGGGTGCTATGGGCTATAGTTCCACACATTGGAACTATCCCATTGAGACAAAGCGGGGTGCTATGGGCTATAGTTCCACACATTGGAACTATCCCATTGAGACAAAGCGGGGTGCTACGGGCTATAGTTCCACACATTGGAACTATCCCATTGAGATAGAATGAGCACTTCCTCATTCCATTGTTACAATCGGAGTCAACGATAGTGTCGCCACTCTCATATCCACTCGGGTGTAGTCATACTTCATAATGATGTCACATCCTGTAACCAAATGGACCCTTACAGGTCTGCAACTCTGAGGCCTGACTCACACCTTCACAACAGATTGATGTATAGCTGGTGCATGAGACTTATTGACTGATGCAAGCTCACAATGCATTTCCAATGGTTTGACACAACATTTGTGTTGTATGAGGGGGTGGGGGGCAGTCGAAACACAGCCGAAAGCCGTACAACACAAATGTTGTGTCAAAACATGTGACTTCCATTGGAAATGCATTGGGGCAAGATGTAAACAAACCCTTTCATACATCTAGCATGCATCAATCGATCGATCGAAAAGGTGTGAGTCAGGCCTGAGAGTGTAACACATGGAACCAAATGGACCCTTACGGGTCTGTGACTCTGAGAGTGTAACACATGGAACCCAATGGACCCTTACGGGTCTGTGACTCTGAGAGTGTAACACATGGAACTAAATGGACCCTTACGGGTCTGTGACTCTGAGAGTGTAACACATGGAACCCAATGGACCCTTACGGGTCTGTGACTCTGAGAGTGTAACACATGGAACCAAATGGACCCTTACGGGTCTGTGACTCTGAGAGTGTAACACATGGAACCAAATGGACCCTTACGGGTCTGTGACTCTGAGAGTGTAACACATGGAACCCAATGGACCCTTACGGGTCTGTGACTCTGAGAGTGTAACACATGGAACCAAATGGACCCTTACGGGTCTGTGACTCTGAGAGTGTAACACATGGAACCAAATGGACCCTTACGGGTCTGTGACTCTGAGAGTGTAACACATGGAACCAAATGGACCCTTAGGGGTCTGTGACTCTGAGAGTGTAACACATGGAACCAAATGGACCCTTACGGGTCTGTGACTCTGAGAGTCTCTGGCTGTAAACACAGTGTTTGACCAGCAGGTGGAGACAGAGCTTCATGTAAATATAGAGATACATCTAATAACACAACATAACACTAAGAGGTAGTGAACATAGAACACTACTATCATAACAGTGAACACATAGAGATAGATCAGCTAGAGCAGGGATTCTCAACGTTTTGGGCCGGGGACCCCCTGAAATGCTTTGGCAGAATGAGCACTTCCTCATTCCATTGTTACAATCGGAGTCAACGATAGTGTCGCCACTCTCATATCCACTCGGGTGTAGTCATACTTCATAATGATGTCACATCCTGTAACCAAATGGACCCTTACAGGTCTGCAACTCTGAGGCCTGACTCACACCTTCACAACAGATTGATGTATAGCTGGTGCATGAGACTTATTGACTGATGCAAGCTCACAATGCATTTCCAATGGTTTGACACAACATTTGTGTTGTATGAGGGGGTGGGGGGCAGTCGAAACACAGCCGAAAGCCGTACAACACAAATGTTGTGTCAAACCATGTGACTTCCATTGGAAATGCATTGGGGCAAGATGTAAACAAACCCTTTCATACATCTAGCATGCATCAATCGATCGATCGAAAAGGTGTGAGTCAGGCCTGAGAGTGTAACACATGGAACCAAATGGACCCTTACGGGTCTGTGACTCTGAGAGTGTAACACATGGAACCCAATGGACCCTTACGGGTCTGTGACTCTGAGAGTGTAACACATGGAACTAAATGGACCCTTACGGGTCTGTGACTCTGAGAGTGTAACACATGGAACCCAATGGACCCTTACGGGTCTGTGACTCTGAGAGTGTAACACATGGAACCAAATGGACCCTTACGGGTCTGTGACTCTGAGAGTGTAACACATGGAACTCTGAGAGTGTAACACATGGAACACTCGGACACTGTGTGTCCGAGTGTATATATATATATATATATATATATATATATATATATATATATATATATATATATGTGTAACAAAAGAGGATTCAATGACTCATTGGGACAATCTGTATTGTGCTCAGAAGGTAGATGGTGATCTAGCATTAGATCTATATATCAATCTGTATTGTGCTCAGAAGGTAGATGGTGATCTAGCATTAGATCTATATATCAATCTGTATTGTGCTCAGAAGGTAGATGGTGATCTAGCATTAGGCTGTGCAGGTATAGAAGGTAGATGGTGATCTAGCATTAGGCTGTGCAGGTAGAGAAGGTAGATGGTGATCTAGCATTAGGCTGTGCAGGTATAGAAGGTAGATGGTGATCTAGCATTAGGCTGTGCAGGTAGACCATCTAGCATTAGGCTGTGCAGGTAGACCATCTAGCATTAGGCTGTGCAGGTAGAGAAGGTAGATGGTGATCTAGCATTAGGCTGTGCAGGTAGAAGGTAGATGGTGATCTAGCATTAGGCTGTGCAGGTATAGAAGGTAGATGGTGATCTAGCATTAGGCTGTGCAGGTATAGAAGGTAGATGGTGATCTAGCATTAGGCTGTGCAGGTATAGAAGGTAGATGGTGATCTAGCATTAGGCTGTGCAGGTATAGAAGGTAGATGGTGATCTAGCATTAGGCTGTGCAGGTATAGAAGGTAGATGGTGATCTAGCATTAGGCTGTGCAGGTATAGACCACGTGACATCAGAAGGTAGATGGTGATCTAGCATTAGGCTGTGCAGGTATAGACCACGTGACATCAGAAGGTAGATGGTGATCTAGCATTAGATCTATATATCAATCTGTATTGTGCTCAGAAGGTAGATGGTGATCTAGCATTAGGCTGTGCAGGTAGAAGGTAGATGGTGATCTAGCATTAGGCTGTGCAGGTATAGAAGGTAGATGGTGATCTAGCATTAGGCTGTGCAGGTATAGAAGGTATAGAAGGTAGATGGTGATCTAGCATTAGGCTGTGCAGGTATAGAAGGTAGATGGTGATCTAGCATTAGGCTGTGCAGGTATAGAAGGTAGATGGTGATCTAGCATTAGGCTGTGCAGGTATAGAAGGTAGATGGTGATCTAGCATTAGGCTGTGCAGGTATAGACCACGTGACATGTCACGTGGTAAATGTAAAATGTATTTGGCAGAGCTACAATGCAGTACTTTGTGTTTCCCCTGAACATCTGGTGGTGGATATCTGGGTTAGGGTTAGACCCTAACCCAGATATCCACCACCAGATGTTCTGGGTTAGGGTTAGACCCTAACCCTAACCCTAACCCTGAACATCTGGTGGTGGATATCTGGGTTAGGGTTAGGGTTACCCTAACCCTAACCCTGAACATCTGGTGGTGGATATCTGTCCCCTGAACATCTGGTGGTGGATCTGTGAGCGTTTTGGACATCTGTGTTTGCATGTCTTTTGTCTTGCATTAAAAAAATTAAAAAAATTAAAAATAAAACAGAAAAAAAAAGAATAAAAGTACGTGTAAAAAGCTTGTAGCAACATTTATGAAGTGAATGGAAAGTGTGTGAGTGTGTGTGTGTGTGTGTGTGTGTGTGTGTGTGTGTGTGTGTGTGTGTGTGTGTGTGTGTGTGTGTGTGTGTGTGTGTGTGTGTGTGTGTGTGTGAGAGAGAGAACGGAAAGGGCTTTCCTCATCCTGCCAGCTGGATGATGTCACACTGCTCTGAAGAAATGCATTCTGGGGGATTCCCCCGACCACATTCACAGGAAGTCTGAGAGAGAGAGAGAGAGAGAGAGAGAGAGACAGAGACAGAGACAGAGACAGAGAGACAGAGAGAGAGAGAGAGAGAGAGAGAGAGAGACAGAGAGAGACAGAGAGAGAGAGAGAGAGACAGAGAGAGAGAGAGAGAGAGAGAGAGAGAGAGAGAGAGAGAGAGAGAGAGAGAGAGACAGAGAGAGAGAGAGAGAGAGAGAGACAGAGAGAGAGAGAGAGAGAGAGAGAGAGAGAGAGAGAGAGAGAGAGAAGAAAGTGATAATGAAGACGAAAGGAAGAATGCATGACAGACACACACACACACACACACACACACACACACACACACACACACACACACACACACACACACACACAGGCGTGGCAGCGGTGGCCGAACGGATAGCGGCGCGGTCTAGATACCGGAAGATTCCCAGTTCGAACCAGCCGTCCGACACGTTAAAATTACCACCGCTGAAATGCCCTTGAACAAGGCATCAACCACTACGATGAAATGTGTTCTATGAGCAGGGCCTGGCTGGAAACAAGTTCTTGAGCTTAGCCCAGATACCCTGGGTAAATATAGATTTCATTTCATTTCATTTCATTTCATTTCATTTCACAGTGTTGACAGTGTCTCAGGAGATAGTCGTCACAGGCAGATGCGAAACATACAAAGATGCAAGACCTACGGACGGCTCCCCCCCCCACCCCACCCCACACACACACACACACACACAAACATGTATATTTGTACGTCTTTAAATGCTGATGAATTGCACATGGAGGACCCTGAATGTAAACAAGTCTTTAGTGCTCGTCATTGTTTCGTCCTCAATGTAACACTTTTTTAATTGACTTAATTGTAGGTAGATTAATCTATTATCTGGATTAATCTAATCTAGATTAATCGGTAGCATGATTGGATTCGGCCAGATTATAAATGCCACATCGGTATCGGAACGGTCTCAAAATAATACACATTATTGAATCGGTTTTCACCAGCAAAAAATAAATACAATTTAAAATACATCTACATTTAATTGATGTACTCTCATTCAGTTGTCATTAAGTTGTGAAAACAGACACTTTAAGTATTAGGCTATTGATTGATTGAATACTTTATCAACAGGCTTTGGGCCAATCAGCCCCTCTAGGGCCTATAGGCTTGTTTCCATTGTGGTCCTCTGTAGAATATCGGAATCGGTCAGAATGGGCAGATTTGACCAGAATGCAGATAATCGGGGATCGGTCATAATTTCATAATCGTCCACCTCTAAGTGTGCTTTCGTTTGATTTGTAGGCCTAATAAAACAATCAATCAATCAATGGATCAATTTGCTTTGCATCGTCATGATGACATAAAAAATACTAGGCTTGGAAATGCCAAAGAATGAAGATACATCTTGGGTGTTTAAATCAGACCTCAAGACGTATCTTGATTCTAATATCAATTTATATGTTAATAAATCCATTCTACAATCAAATGTACTAAATTAAATATATCAAATCATGTGTGATGAAAGGCTGAGGTGAATCCTAGGTGTGGTGACCAACGTTCTGAGGGCCAGGGTAAAGAAACAACGTTCTGAGGGCCAGGGTAAAGAAACAACGTTCTGAGGGCCAGGGTGGTGAAAGAAACAACGTTCTGAGGGCCAGGGTAAAGAAACAACGTTCTGAGGGCCAGGGTAAAGAAAC